>NW_026968300.1:0-106943 GCF_028390025.1 Pseudophryne corroboree
ATATTCAGTAAGAGGGTGTGGGGTGAAAGTCTGACCGCTAAGAATGCAGCAACGGTCGCTAATGCTTTTGAAAAAATATTCCAGCGCGGCGATGTGCCGTTGAAGCTACAAACCGATAATGGTAAAGAGTTTCTAAACAGAAACCTAAAAAAGGTGTTAGAAAAATACGGTATAAAGCATTTCACGACCAATAACGATGTGAAAGCGGCTGTTATAGAGCGCTTCAATAGGACTTTAAAAACACGCATGTGGCGCTATTTCACGGCAAAGAATACCTACAGATATATAGACGTTTTACAAGACTTCATACGCAGCTATAATAACACATACCATAGAACGATTAAGTGCGCTCCAAACGATGTGAATGACTCTAACGCATTGAGTGTCTTCAAAACGACCTACGGTGATTACTTTAGAAGTAAGAAAGCCCCAGTTTGTTTAGGAATCGGTGACCACGTCCGTATTTCTAAATATAAGGACATATTTCAGAAAGGTTACGAACAGAGCTTTTCTGAGGAGATTTTTGTTGTACATAGTGTGAACACTAAAGGGGTTAAACCGCTTTATAAGTTGGCAGATCTGTATGGTGAAGTTATAACAGGTAGTTTTTACCCCGAAGAGCTTCAAAGCATACCAAAAAACTATAACAGAGTTTACAAAGTGGAAAAGATTTTAAAAAATAAGACGGTCAGAGGCCGTAAATACGCGTTAGTCAAGTGGCGCGGGTACCCCGCAAAATTTAACAGTTGGGTCGCAGCATCGGTGATAAAAGACATATAAAGATCATCAGGATCTAACAAGACGTGCGATGGATGACAAGTCGTTCTACATAACCTTACCCAGCAACGCATCGGCTGTTACCTTCCCGCAAAATAAGATTTCTAACTATACGACAAAGTTGGCTAAACCGATAGACTTAAATGGCGAATGGGAAGTGGCACTTACTGAGATACAATACCCGCATACGTGGAATACATTGGATTTACAAGATTGTAGACTGCAATTATCATGGGATGGAACGGCGGAACAGCCGGTGGCGAGAGTCGCGAGTTTGTGCATTAAACCCGGTTTTTATGAAACAATCGAAGCGTTACTAAACGTAATCAACGCTGAAATTGTACAACTGAAACTGGACGTTGGATTAAGACTAACGTATGATCCATTTGCACGCGTTGTAACATGTGACAGTAAACTGTTGTATCAAATCCACGCCGGTTCTAAGCTGACATGGATACTGGGTTTACAACCTAAAACGAATATTTCTAAACCATGCGCCGACATCAAAGGCGGCCAATATACGATGTACGTGTACACAGACATTATCGAACACCAACGGGTCGGGGATAGTTATGTACCGCTACTTCGCACTGTTGAAATGAAGGGTTATAACAATGAGGTTGTCACAATACGATACGAGAAACCCGATTACGTACCATTGTGCAAAACACATTTTGACACGATAGCCATAGAGATAAAGAACGACCAAAACGAGAACATGGCATTTAAGTTTGGGAAAGCGATCGTGAAGCTACACTTCAGACGTCGCAAAACTGAATTTTATTAACTAAGCAGAATGGTCGCTGTTAAAAATTATGGCGATCCGGGACTCTATGCGCAATATTATAAATCTCAAGCCGGTAATGGATTACCAGGTTTTCACGGCAGCGCATACATGTACGGCTGCGGTTTAGGCGGTATTTTTCGAAGTCTTTTCAGAAAAGCTGTTCCTCTTTTCCGGAGAGGTTTAGAGTTGGCTAAACCGCATATGAAGACAGCGGTTCGTAATATAGCGAAGGATGTTATCGGGCAGGCCACAACGGCCGTTGTGAATAAGATACACGAGGCGAACCAAGCAAAGCAAGACGGTTCAGGACTAATATATACAAGAAAAGGCGTGTCTAAAAGAAAACGGAAGCGTATGATAACGCTTCCGCCTTGGGACATACCCTTTTTAAATAAAAAACAGAGACGACGTAACTCAAAGAAGAAGAGAAAGCCGAAGAGTGCCGTTGGTGATATTTTTTAAACATGTCTTTCATACACCACGAATCCGTTGAATGTGCAAAAACAGAGCTGGATCTTTTTGACGTGCCCCCGACACAAACTAGCATAGAGAAAAGTCTATACGTCGAAGTTCAACCTTTAGCGGCGTTATCCGACACAGCTCCGCTTGAGTTTTATATAGCAGCCAGCGGTGAACACTACTACGATCTGAACAATACGCTGTTGTACGTGACATGTAAGATCGTACGAACCGATAACACGCCGATACCGCAAGGGGCGCGGGTCGCGCTTATTAATTACCCAATAGCGACTTTATTCAACCAAGTGGATGTAACTTTGGGCGACAGGCTCATATCACAATCCAACAATCTTTACGCATACCGCGCGTACATTGAGACTATATTAAATTACAGCTCGGACGCATTATCAACAAAACACACAACAGGACTATTTTACAAAGATGTGGATGGTGAATTTAACAACACGGCGCTGGACGGCCCGAATACGGGATTCAAAAAACGAGCAGGCGCAACAGCGCAGAGTCGCACTGTTGAACTGCTAGGCCCGCTTCACTGCGACCTTTTCCATCAACATAAACTAATTTTAAACGCCGTTGATCTGAAGATTAAACTAACCAGAAACAAAGACGCATTCTGCTTAATGTCGTCTGAGGCGGATGCCTTTAAAATACAGATCACAGCTGCATCCCTGTTCGTGAAAAGAGTTCAGGTCTCACCGGCCGTGCGGATTGGGCACGCGCAGGCTCTGTTAAACGGTAACGCGAAATACGCGATTGACCGCGTTGGGATGAAAATCTACAGCGTACCAACAGGCAGTAGAGTATTTAATCTAGAAAATTTATTTTTAGGTCAAGTGCCGAAAACAGTTATAGCCGGTTTCGTGGATAACGAATCATTTTCAGGAATCCATAACCGGAACCCCCTGTGCTTTGAACATAAAAATGTAAGTTTTGCGTCCCTTTATCTGGATGGAACGCCGCACCCCGCCAAGCCATTTCAACCCGACTTTGAAAGCGGTAATGCTGTAAGAGAGTATATGTCACTCATACAGATCACAAATAAGCAGAAATCTGACAATGGTATACTGATTGACCGCGAAGAGTACCTCAGGGGCTACACGCTATTTGCTTTTGACCTTTCACCAGAACAGGAGTGTGGAGAACACCTTTCCCTGATAAGAACAGGCAATCTACGTGCCGAATTCCGCTTTGCAGAAGCGTTGGACCGGACAGTCAATGTGATAATATACGCTCTATTTGATAACATCATCGAGATTAATCAAAGGCGCGATGTGCTGTACGATTATCTATAAATGAAATAAACTAACACTACGCTGCTGAAAAAATGAACACATTACAGATAAACTGTATTCTGTACGCCGTGCAAAGCACAAGGCATGTTTTTAAAGGAACGTATCCGTGCGATATGTTACCGGTCAGTAAACTGTCGCAATATCCCTGCGCGTTTGTAATCAATACGCATAGCAGCGGGCAGCCGGGTGAGCACTGGTTGGCCGCTTATTTTAACGAACAACGTGAATGTTACTTTTTTGATTCTTACGGGTTAGCCCCTGACAGCCCCCTATTCCCAAAGGCAATAATACATTTTTTAAACTTGAATTCAAAAAGTGTTTATCACCAAAATATGCAGTTGCAAAATTTTAACAGTACCGTTTGCGGCCAATATTGCATATACTTTATATTTTACATGTGTAAAAAATACAAATATGTGGATGTACTGGCCCGTTTTAGTGATGACACAAAACGTAATGATTGTTTTGTTTCAAATTTTGTAAGACGACTACCAAGAAGCCATTGTCTGAGTCATTATGCATATAGATATATACAGAATTGTGTAACTTGTAACCAGCGTTGTGCGTGAAACGTTTTATGTACAGCGTGTCATAACTTGACACGTTGTACATAAAACGTTTCACGCACAACGCTGTGTGTGAAGCGTGTTACGCACAACGTTGTATTGTTTGTGTAACTTGTAATCAACATTCTGTTTGATACGTTTTATGTACAACGCATCATATCTATGATGTTTTTCTAATAAACAACGTTGTTTATTAAACTTTATATCGTGTGCTTGAAATTTCTTCCGTTTACAGCAATAGAAACAAAGAACAAAACGTTGTTTTATAAAGCATAAGCATATTTTATTGATATATGTATATATATATATATATATATATATATATATATAACACGGTAAAGATGAATTTAAAACATTACATAAAATATTATTGACATAAGTTAAACATTGTGGCGCAAAATACCAACACAAAATACAGTGTATAAAAATAATATAAATTAGTTATATGTTACAGTTTCAGCCACTGTGAATCCTGAAATAGATTTACGGATCTTTTCCTAGGCAGTAAGTAACCGTGCTGTGTTGTTAAACCTGGGGGACTTAAAACATTTATTCGCCCTTTGTTAAGGGTTTGTAACGACATGGGCGATGTCACAGCGCCATCAGAGTCATCCTGCATCTCAGCTTTTAATCGTTCTAAACACATTCTATTCCCCGCATTGGCTATGATGGTTGAGGGAATATTCAATTCAGACATAGCCCGCATAAATTCAGGCCAACCATTCGGTATATTACGGATCGACACACCGTTACTTTGCGTGATGCTTCTTATTAAATCTAACATGTTGGAACCAGGCACAGTGACGCCTTTGTACAGAAACTCCCCTTTACTGTTCCAGTCTGTGATGTGTTTAGAGCGTGTCATTTTACTCAATAGTATTTCACAGTTTTTCTTATACCGGTCATTAACACCGCTCAAAAGCTCATGATAAACAGCATCGGGGGCAATAGGCTGTGTCGTATTATTTGATTCATCAACAGATTTTGCAACGGGTGATAAAAGAGCTAAAGTTGACATTTCACTATCAGCCTGCTTACTCAACACCAGGTATCTCTGCAACAACATTGTATATCGCTTTGCTTTTTCATATTCTGATAAATCATTATTCTGTAGTATTTTCACGATCTCTGCATCTAGACCGTGCGTTGCTGTTTTACGTATGTCGTCGCTGTTCGTTTTATTATGTAAACGTTCTATCTGATTCTGAGGCACCAGATACATTTTCTCAGCGTACTCCATCAGCGATTAGACAATAGTCCTGTAATTAGCGGTATAGCAAAACCAAGCAGCGAGCCGATAAAACCACCCGACTGTTTAACCAGACTCTTCTTTTTTCCAATGGCACATTTCTTATTACAAAGTGATTTTATAAGCGCACGCTTCTTTTTAAGGTAGTTCAGCTGCCGTTGAGACAGCGGTATTTTGCCTTTAAGCGTGTTGAGCGCTATCTCACAAATGGCCGTGACTAAATCGTTTGAAGCGTTGGATAAAATAGCATTTCTTTGGATTGGTGTTGCTTTAATTAACGTTTTTAAAAGCACCCAATTACGTCTTATCCGCCCCGACATGTTCACCGTTGTTAGAATGGCAACAAATGACTAAAGGTTGTACTGTTATAGCTTTATAGAACCACGCTTCTTAATGACAAAAGCGACAGGCTTGTCTGGTGGGAATAAGCCGCTTCGTAAACGATAATCGTCAAGAGCGTTGTTTCTTAAATCAACCAGCAAATACCCATAAGGGGCAGCCGTCGCGGATTCATAGGATTCGAGAAAAAAACGATGTTTCGATGGGTACATTTGTCTAGCCAGAATGCCCACCTGCATTTTATCCCTGGGGTTTTTGAACAGGACCATATATTTTGTGTTTAAATGTATAGTTCTGCTCTTTTTACCTTGACAAAATATGTTTTGGACAAGGTACAGGATACTGAGATTACGATGATGTACATACTTTGTGAAAGCCTTCTCAACCTCAGAATTATTACTTGCCGCGTCCATCAAATCATCAATCACTGTTAAATTAACCTTATCAGGGGGAAAAAGTTGATCATCGCTAAAAGACTCTGGTAACCCCTCTATAAAGCGCGTACCGGGGTAATCACGCAGAAGTTGGTCGTATATAGGTTGCCAACAGGTGTAAAACCAAACAACATTATCAGGTACATGAGTCATATGTGTTGCAGCGTGTTGCAACAGCGTTTTGACAAAATAACTTTTACCCGAATTGGACGGCCCCGCTAAAATACATGAGAAAGGGTGTTGAAATCTGGTGTCCATCTTAATAGCCGAACGGCAGTGTTGTGAAGTTGTCCGTAAGAGACCGTTTAGTATAAACACACCTTTGCGTCTTCTGCAAAGTACGCGTCTCTATCTGCCAGCACTTTTTCACACGTACTATACCGGGTTGACGGATCACAACCTTTTTCTGGTCATCGCCTTCGGGGTTTAAAGGATAATCTAAGACCAGTTCTTTCAGGCTGTCAAAGTTAACGTACTGCGCATTATCAACATTGAGCGTTATACCTTTAACTTTTAAACAGGTCTTTCCGTTGTTTAGTCGATAGCCGTATGACTTGGGACCGGCTGAGACAAATTCTGTTATATGGGTGCCTGTGGGCAGTTCGCTGGTCAACTCACCTAAATAATCACCCAATGGCGGGCTCCAGTCACCGGGTCTACTGACAAAAATTACAGAATCGGTGTCGTGATAAAGACATCTATCTTGTAATCTATACAGTAGTTTGTACAGTTCAACACGGGCATAAGCCGTTGTAAAGATGGCTATAGTTACATTTGAAATTGCACCCCTGGTGTAATGGTCTTTGGCATACTTCCAATTTACCATAACTGTATCATCGTCAATAAAATCCAAAGCGGACACGTCATAGTACGGTAAGAACGCGTATTCAAAAAGTTTGTCGGGGTCGGTCACTAGACACGTATTGGGCATGTTGCTACGTTGACCAAATTTACCCCATAAGGAATTTAAAAACAATTTTGAAATTTGTCTTTTAGCGGGGTTGATTTCTATGTGTTCGGGTCGTAAAGACAAGCCTTCATTCTTTTGATAGGCGTCTATATACTCTTGGCGTTTCTCGGCGTCTGTACACCATTCGGGATAACCAGAGGCCTCTTGTTTATCCCTGAGGTGCGTTTTAATGTAGCCTGAAAACAATTTGTCAGATCTCTCATCAAAATGCCACACCTCATAGATTTTACATACCTTGTACCCCATTTCTGCAGCCAAGTTTAGTTCCACGGTACACCATGTACCGATGAGCGCACGTTTTTCTGAATCATGAACGCACGGCTCAGTCTGTCCAGACTCAGCGCATGTGCGACATAATGGAAACATTAACTTGCCGCCCATTTTAACTGGCAGAACCGGAAAGAATAGGCCACGAGGTGGATAAACTTTAACCCTGGCAAAACCGAAATACTTTGTGACATCACCAAAGTCCTTATAAATAATGCGTGGGTGCTGTATAGGATACGTTTTGGTTTTATTAACATACGGATAGAGGCTGGTGAAATCAAAATAGTGTATTTTTTCATCACAGCCTGTTTTGTGATACAGCTTTATGGCGTTTGTGCGCCCGCCATAAAGAGCATCACGTGGCTCCAAGGGTTCGGGTAAATCTTTACCCTTCAGAAAAGCCTGTAGATCCGCATCAGAATCTAGCATAGACTTCCATTCACAACCCCAGATTTCACGTATCTGAAATCCACAACGTTTAAGGTAGTGCAACTTTACCTGCGTCTTGTGGTGTAATTGACCGTAGGTCGTTTTAGTCAGTTTGTTTTTATCATCGGCGTTGTAACAAGCACCACAGCCGTGGTAAAAACAACCTTGGAATTCAAATGCAGTTGGTGTTCCGTTAATCACGGCATAACCATCCAGGCTGTATTTACCAACTTTCTTCTCACCCCCTTGTAAAGCGTGTCTTATACTCACCCCTTCTTTGTGTTCTATGTACATTAACCACTGTATGGCGGGCGTTGAGTAACGCTTCTGCGTCTTGTGATAGTTATCACCCGGTACAAGCGCCAGTGTCTTTTCCTGTAAAAATTTACACCGGTACATGGCCATGCATACGCTCGCCAACGTAACTAATTGAAAAGCCTCGATGTGACGTTTAACCACAACCTTTTTTTTTTTCTTTGTTATTAGAAACTCCTGTTCTGTCATGGCTATAACAGCAGATCTGAAAGCATCACAAGCTTTTTGTAATATTTTCACATCGTCTTTACAATATCGTACGAGCTCTTTTTGAAAGTTAAACGGTTTGTGTACACACTGTTTATACCAAGCTGTAAACTCAGATAATTCATCAGGCATCATGTATTGTGGACCAAAATACTCTATTGACGGCATAGTTCCTATGTAATTTTGGTTATCAGCTGTGTTAAAAAAATGTGGGAAATAACCTTTGGTACCGTCAAACCCCATCGCCTTTGGTAACTTGCTAAGCCGCATGGGTAAAAAATTTAAAGAGTCGATAAATCTTATCTTCAAATCTTTTACCGTGATGCACATTATGTTGCCGCCTCTAGATAATAATTCAATCTTTAATTTCTCCTTAATCAGCTGGCGCAGCACAAAATATGCATCATAGCGACCTGCATTATGGGCTATGAATGTGTAATGCTCAAATTTTGGTTTCATGAATGTCTTTACAAAGTCTTCGATACATGCAACACCCTTAAACTCCCAGTCTTTCTCCCCCATTAATGTTAAAGCGTAACAGTAGTTTGGTATGTGCACACCTGTCTCCTGCATACACTCAAAATCATAAAAGATGTATTTCTTTGTGGGCTCTTCCGGCTTGATGGTTTGTATATAGCACAAATGGTTCGAAAAACCATCAACGAACACCTTACAAATGGGACACTTTAGGCCTCGGCAGTTATGATCTGTTCGCCTGTAGAGACAACACTTGTCACAATATACATGTTCAAGACAGGATATTTTGTGATCAAGAGCTAAAGCTTTGTGTCGCTCTAAACACTCGTTTGATCGACAAAATACCCTACACAACGAACACCTTAAAGCCGTCACACCATCGTCAATACAATCCGGCCTGTGACAAGCCTTACAAAAGAAAAGACAATCGTGATTATTTTTATGATGGTAAGCGCTATGACAACGGATGCAATAATATCGGGCTCCAAGAAACGCTTTGATATCGAGTATCCCATAAAAGTGACAATCGTGATATAGCACAAACAGCGTGTCTTTGTAACGACTGTCCGTACTGTAGTATTTCCAATCATTTTGACTATAATAGAGGAGATTGATTGAGACATTTAAATAATTTTCAAAAATTGCAACATCGCTAAAGCTGACCGCTTTATCAAGCGGCAGATTCAAAGCTTTATGTAGTTGGATCGCTCTCTCCTGTATTACATGGTCATCGGCATTGTTACCTTTATCCAGAAGTTTACAGACGCTAGCGGCCAAACACAGGTTATTACCTATGCTTCTGTAGTCATAGAGGTATCTCTTTCTCTTATTTATTATTAAACTTTGGGGGAGGCGTTGTAAACTTCTCCCAGTCAAGCCAGACCCGGACCTGTTCCTAAAAATACTGATCACAAATCTTAAGCCTGTGGATAATAAGAATTCAGCGTTACTTTGAAGCGTGTTTGTAATCTGATTCAAAAAACTGGCAGCGTCTAATGTTTCTTGCGGCTTACGATGCGAATAGATGGCATTGTGTAACCCACCCCCCTCCAATCTAAGCTGAACGCGGTCGGCCGGATCCACACCCGCAAGGACACCATCGAGCATGGCCTGTATAGCCGTATGAATGGCTCGAACACCCTCTACAAATGATGTAACCCTGTCCAAATTAACAAACCGATAGTGACTGTGGTACTCAACGGCTCTGAAATGCGGTCGTTGTCGTTCATAACTGTTAATTGCCTCTAAGTATACATGTTGCCGACCTTCGTCATTACCGGGTGACTCAACACCGTCTGCATCATCATATATGGGGCTTGCATTGCGCTCAATATTGTCAGCCTGTGATTCGTCATTCGGTAATGCTTGGGGTGGCGATTGGTCTATATCTATATACATTGCGCTCTGCGTACCGCCTACCACATGTTCCCTGTGCCGCTTGCGCTTTCTCAATCTGGTTAATGTTGTTACAGCCTGTTTCACCTTTGCGCGTCGGAATAACTGTGAGATCTTGTATGTTAAACAAGGTTTAATTCGTGTTTTTTTTTTTTTTTTACAGGCATTTAAATTTAAAACACGTTTCAAACCATTGCCTAGCATGCCTAGTCACGGATCAGTTTCATTTATTTCTGCAAAATGATGTATGTTGGCTTTAATAAATTCAGTTGTCTTAACCGACCGATCTATGTATTTTGACATGACATTCATATACGTCTCAACAACTTCTTTAACAATGTCTTGTTTACATTTACTACCGTGGCACACACCTTTAATGTGTTTTAACAAGTATCCGGCTTTTACGCCCATGTTCTCAACATCTTCCCGTATCTTACCCAACAACGCGTAAAATTGTATTTCAGCGTCTTGGCCTAATTGTTCTGAATTTTGACATTCATCAACTATGTCGGGCGCTAGCCCTCGCGCCGGTACACAAGCATCAGCCGATGCGTGTACCAGGGCTGTCGTTGTAAAAATATTGGGAATTGATGTTACACAATCAACCGTTGTAGTATCACCAGGTATTCCTGCAACGGCTGATAATACTTCATCAGAACTATTCTGCGGATCTTGTGTCGTTGACTCTACACAGTTTGTAATAAGCTCTTGCCCATTTATGTCATCAATATCTGATATCACAGGATTGCCAGCTATGTGTCTTGTTTCTGTTTCAGAGCAATCCTGTGTATCGGTAATAGTAATGACATCGGCTTGCGACATTTGCTTAACATTACTTCTTGAGTCAATATTTGATAACAAACCAATGCCTGCTATGTGCCTTGTTTCTGTTTCAGAACAAACCTGTGTATCTGGAATTGTGATTACAGAGGATTGCGATAATTGCTTAACATTACTTCTTGAGAGACGCGATGCCCTCTTAACCTTTACAGTCTTTGTATTACCAGCGACATCCCGGTCTGCAGTGTTAAACGCTGTGTGTTTTGATGTTACAGCAACATCATTACTTACGCATGATACAGTTTGTAACGCGATCCTTCTCCGTTGCGGCTTATCATTTTCGGAATATGACAATTTTCTTTTCAGATCTGTAAATGTTGAATTATGACTTCTCTCATTCGTTCTTGGTCGAGCTGGCTTTCGTTTGTTCGGGACGATACAGCCGTTATGCACAGCCATAACTGATGACCTAGCAACGCCCTTATGTACAATTGCAGGCGTTACGAATTGGTGGTTCTCCGCTTCAGCGGCTGTTGTGCGTTTTGATATTTTCCCGCTTGTACTAGGCCTGTGTATCTGCGCGCATGTATCACTGACTGTTGGTATCGGCGCATAGCGTCTTGCTACAGCGTCATCTGTAATACATATATTATAAAATAAATATAAACGACTCTGCATGTAAATCAGTATTTAAATCACAGCATAACAATATACCATATAACAGTGTTTGATTACACACCTGCTGCTGCGAATTGATGGCTTTCCGTTTCAGCGGCGGTTGTGCGTTTTGATATTTTCCCGCTTGTACTAAGACGGTGTATTTGCGCTACTGTATCACTGCATGTTGGTATTGTCGGCGCATAGCGCATTGCTACAGCATCATCTGTAATACATATATTATAAAATAAATATAAACGCATCTGCCTGTAAATCAGTATTTAAATAACCGCATAACAATATACCATATAACAGTGTTTGATTACACACCTGCTTTATATTCGAATGTTTTAGCACGACCCCCTGTCGCGTGTGGGAAAAACGGTTGCTCATCAACAACATTGCTGTTCTGTATAGAGGTGTTGTGACAATAATCAGGTTTGTTCAATATATCCCGTAGAATACCATCAGCCGTCGCATCATCCATTTTTGTGGCATCTTTAGCCGGTGAAAAAATGAAAAGAAAAAAAAAAAAAAAAAAAATATTACATACGGTATAAAATTAGAATAACATGAAAAAGCGATTCATTACTGAGAATATAAAGTGTGTACAGTTGACAACAAATCAGCACAACTGTACAAGGTTTATTTTTAATTCTTTAGCAGTGGAAAAATAAATAAATAAATAAAAAATAAAATAAAAAATTAAAAAATAAAATAAAATAAAAAATAAATAAAGATATCATGTTACTCACAATCTGGCGCCAATTCCAAAATATTATTAAAATCCGGTATAGCGCTGAAGTCTAAGCCAAAGGGACTATCAACAGACAAATCGAAATTCTCTGTATTTGTGATTACTGTCAAATCGGGGGAAATAAAAATGAGAAAATAATAATTATTTAATAATTACTATTTAATAATTACTTATCAATGTATCCAGACTGTTGTACGTTCATACTATTTAAACTTTTAAAAATGAACAAATTGTAGACCTTGACTATAATTTCATACTATTTAAACTTGAAATATAAATAAAAACGCGTCAATGTCCTTTATAGACATAGCTTACTTTGAGAGGTTTGATAACTTGGCAAAGCATCATCATCATCAGAAGAAGAAGATCTGTTTCTAACCATGAAAGTGTTTTTGTTGTTGATGTTCTGCATTGTCTGTCTCTGAACCAATAATGAAAATGAGAGACGGTTAATATCTATCAAACGAATTAGTTGAAATATTGTGTTGGCGCATTCCCAAAATGAACCACTAGATGTCGCTATTACCACATATTTAAATAACATTCAGACAGCCACATTATTAAAACTATATGTTCTATGTTTTCATACTGCGCTTTGCAACTGTCCAATAGGTTTGAAATATTAACATGTCGCTATTACCACATATTTAAACAGCCTTCAGAGTCATATTTGTAAAATAAAATAAATAAATAAATAAATAAAATAAAAAATGCAATATGTATAAATATAATAATAATAATAATAATAATAATTATGATAATAATAATAATAATAATAATAATAATTTTTTGCTGTTGATGTTCTGCATTGTCTGTCTCTGAACCAATAATGAAAATGAGAGACGGTTAATATCTATCAAACGAATTAGTTGAAATAATGTGTTGGCGCATTCCCAAAATGAACCACTAGATGTCGCTATTACCACATATTTAAATAACATTCAGACAGCCACATTATTAAAACTATATGTTCTATGTGTTACAATGCATCGCTAAACAACAGCATCAATGTGGGTATACCCACATTGATGTTGCTGTTTAGCGATGCATTTCACATATGAGTGCATACTGCGCTTTGCACAATAGGTTTGAAATATTAACATATTATACATGTATGCCTAAAAACAAAGGATGCAATGGCAGGACAGAATCGTGTAACAGTGTGTATATCGTGGCATAGAAACAACATATTTAAACAGCCTTCAGAGCCATATTTGTAAAATAAATAAAAAATAAAAAATAAAAAAATGCAATATGTATAAATATAATAATAATAATAATAATTATGATAATAATAATAATAATAATAATAATAATAACAACAACACTTACCATTATAACTTCAAGTGTGTATAGCGGTGCAGCTTCAGTTGAAATTTCTTCTCAGTGCACTTCAGTGATGTGGTCTGTTCTTATAACACTGGCTGTGAGCCATATGGCCCCCACCAACCTGTGGTACGCCGTCCCACATTTCCAAGATGCTTGGGGCGGGACTTTTAAATATATAAATTCTAGTCTATAATTTAGTAATTGTGATAATTATTTTCAGTTACAATAAAGATATAATCTTTTAGCTGTTTCTTAAATGTCATACACAGCGCATCAAACGCATACCAAATACATTTATATTATATATACAGAAGAAAAAAATAAATAAATAAATAAAAAATAAAAATCCTGAGTGGTCTAAACTACTTGTATAGATTGAATGGAAGTCATTCCAAATGGGTATATCTTATACTGTAGAATATGAGGCTCATAAAAAGCGCATAAATTATTTAATAATAAAATGAATTCATAAAAAGCATTATACATAAGTTCTTATGAACTAATGTACATGAATACAAAATTATTTTATGATTCCATAAATATACACTGGCTTACTGATTTGTAGCTAAAATTACAAAAAATATTGTCTTTGTACATGAATACAAAATTATTTTATGATTCCATAAATATACACGGGCTTACTGATTTGATTAGGACCCATCACCATGATATCTCATTATGGTATGTAATTAATCCAAAAGATGGAAAAATCCGATTTGAGTCAACACATAAACCTGTAGGTGGTGCTAATGTTCCTCTACAGAGATAACAATCGAAAATGGTCATGGTCAAATTATAAGCAATGGTCATGGTCAAATTTGCACATCGTGCTTCTGAGGGGTTTCTGTGACATTTAAAATGACCTTTTAAATTAGTGCCATGTGTGATGAACCCATGCTTCTAAGAATGGTCATGGTTAAATTGTACATCGTGGCTTCTGAGGGGTTTCTGTGACATTTAAAATGACCTTTGTGACATTTTAAAATGACCTTTTAAATTAGAGCCATGTGTGATGATCCCGTGCTTCTAAGAAAATGGCCACGGTCATTAGTGATTATCCTTTTTAAAACTGTAACATGTGTGACTCATGAAGTTTCAGCTGCTGGAATGTAAGAACATTTTGTGTTACAAAAAAAAAAAAAAAAAAAAGATGTATTTTAAAGTGTGTGTCATATGTGACATTCTGCGACTGGTGTTGCGCGACACTCTGCGACTGGTGTTACGCGAAAATTTTTAATACGGTTTAATATCGAACACTATAAATTTTATATTAATTTTATATAAAATTTTATATTAAGCGATATAAAACACTATCATTTAATATTAAAAGGGGGCGGGTCCTAGGAGAAGTGGGTGTGGTACCTGTCAAGTTTGACAGAAAGGTTGACTTTATCTACTCCTCTTCCTTTATTTTGATAAGTTTTGAGACTTCGTAACCACTCGCCTCAAACTTCTCGCATAGTTGGTCTGCTTGTTCTAAAAACACTTTTCTTTGGGAACAATTCCTCCTTATCCTCCTTATTTGACCCCCAGGTATCGACCCCAACCAATTGTGATGATGACAACTATCTATCCCTATATAACATAGGGAATCAGTTGGTTTAGTGAAATTTTTTGTTTGGAGGGTTCCATTCTCAACGTAGATGGAAATGTCCAGGAAGTTGACAGATTGTCTGCTGCTCTGGAAGGTAAATTCAATATTGGAAGTATTCCTATTTAAATATGTACAAAACTCCAATAAGGAGGCCTCCTCCCCCTTCCAGATAAACAGCACGTCGTCTATATACCTGGTCCAGGACACCAGGTTCGCTCCATGGGGATGGTCCCCCCAAATATGGGCTTCCTCCCATTGCCCCAACAAGATGTTAGCGTAACTTAGCGCGAACCTGGTGCCCATAGCGGTCCCCACGTTCTGTATATAGAACTGTTCATCGAAAACAAAATAATTGTTTGTCAAAATGAATTTCACCGCTTCCACTAGGAACTCTTGTAGACCTTGGTTTATGGCGCTCTTCTTCAAACAATTACTGATTGCTAGGATCCCTTCTTGATGATCTATAATGGTATATAGTGTCCTTATATCCGCTGTCACTAATATATAGTTGTCCTGCCATTCTATCTTTTCCACTAAGTTGAGGACTGCTGTGGTGTCTTTCAGATGGGATTTATTACAAACCACTAATGGTTGCAGATAAAAATCGATGAACTCGGACAAGTTGGAAGTCACTGAATTTATGCCCGATACGATCGGTCTACCTGGTGGGTTCAGGGGGTCTTTGTGCATCTTGGGTAAGACATAAAGAACAGGAATATCTGGTTCTACATTAATCAAGAATTTTTGCTCTTTTTCCTCTAAAATGCCCAATTTGCTGTACTTCTCAACCAGGAGTTGTAACCTGCCGATAGTGTTATCTGTAGGATCTGCTCTTAATTTGTGGTACGTGCTCCTATCTTCTAATTGTCTGAAAACCTCTCTTTCGTATTTGACTCTGTCCATCAAAACCATCCCCCCGCCCTTATCGGCCGGTTTAATGATGACATCGGTCAGGTCTTTCAGATCTTTTAATGCTTGTCTTTCCTTGTAAGTTAAATTGCATTTTCCCTTATTGCTTTCTATTTTTTTAATATCATTATGTACAAGGTTGAAAAAGGTATCCAAAAAACTTCCCTTAATATATGTCGGATAGAAAATGGATTTGGGCCTAAACGGGGTAGATGAAGTACTGGCACTATCTATTGGTGTCTCCTCTTTACTCATGAAGAACTTTTTCACGGTTAATTTCCGCATATACTTATGGAGATCTACAAAGGTCTCAAATTTATTTAAATTGTTTGTTGGAGCGTATTTTAAACCCTTTTCCAACACAGAGGACTCTTCCTTGGTTAATATATGGTTGCTTAAGTTGAAAATTTTTACTTTGCCCATTGTTTGTGATTTGATGGTATCCTTTTCCTCTTGATTGATGGGCACCTCCTCTACTTTCTTTTTATCTTTCTTTTTGTTTTTATTTTTATTTCTCCTGGTCTTTTGCTTCTTTTTGTTTTTATCCCCCCCTCTCTTACCCCTAGTTCTTTTCAACGTGTGGGGTACTGGGGCCGACCCCGATCTAAAAAATGTGGGGAGGAAATATTTTGATTTATTACTTCATATCTATTTCTATATCTGGTGGGTGTGTCCTGATTATACCCTCTATTCCCCCTTTCCGGGGACCCTCTCCTTCCATTTCTTCCCTCATCCCTCCAAGTTCTTAAATCCCTATAGAGGGGTCTGGAGTCGAAGTTCCTTCTTTGGGTTATCTCTTCACTGTTAGGTCTCCATGATCCCTACTTTTGGGGACTAACCCCATAGGAAATTCCTTTTTGGAGCACTCTTTTAATGAAATAATTGTAAAGTTAATGAAAAAAGATATGATTTTTGAAGTTAAAACGTAACTTTTATTTCTTACCAAGATAATATAAATGGGGAAAAGGAAATAATGAATATCTATTATACGTGATTGTATCCCCTATCATAAAGAAAATCATACACAGATAAATTCCGTTCCTAACATGGAGCGATTAAGATCACAGCTATCCACCCGAGTTAAATTACTGGATGCGTACCCCGATGTGACCTAAATGGCATAAGTTCTGATTCACATTAGCTAGACTATTACGAAGTCTTAGAACTTACTACAAAGTAGTGCGTAATGACATTAATGCAATATTACAAACTTACTCTCAGTCACATAAAATGAACAGTTACAGAATGTTAGAACTTACTACACAGCAGTGTATAACAATATGTATACAATATTGCAGGCTTGCTTTCTTCGTGAGTATAATACACATAAATACTTAAATTAACCTATGTAAGCTACTAAGCAAGCAAAAGATCATCTATGTTGCTCCGCTATTATTCTGAAAGAGGAGAATGATCATGAATAAGTTTATATACGGCGAAACATAACGTATTGGTAAATACAATCAAAAGGGCAGACACCACTACATGATCCTATAACTTTGAGCTCGTAGCAGGATGTATCATATACATAGGTTTAACAGCCTTTTAAACTTGTCCACCTTCAACTATTATGTACATGGGGACAGGCAATAATGCATACTTCCATCATTTTTCAACCCACAGCGGGGTGTCTTATACGCACACAAGAAGCAAAACAGTTTTTTCTTTGTTTGTGGTATATTTCTTAATTGTTGTGCTGATAAAGACAGACAGTAATACACTGTCGAGGTAAGTACACCTCAATACACATGAAAGAGTTAAGAGAATTAGTACAGCATATTTTGCAGATATTCCCATCTGCTGCCCTCCCTCATCATAAGAGCGGAGGATGGGTGAGAGTGGGGATACTGCTATGCTGATAGAAATAAAGCCCCAGTGTCCCTCCGTATCACCGTATCTGGTGTTAGGGAAGCCTTGTTACAGAGTGCATTGCACGGCTTCGATGCGCCACGGGATCGAGGAAATACCTGTGAAAATAGGAAGGGAATATGCTCCCAGGTCCACGGGTACGTGGTGAGTAAAAATTAAGTAATTTAAAAGGATATATAAATAGCTCCTAGTTTGGAACACTAAGCATTTTCAACTCAGACCACTAGATACAAAAATCAGATTAAATGTTTCCTTTTTACAAAACTTTTACATTGAAATGCTACACTAACGAAAGCAAACAGTAATACACATTTGTAACTCAAATCATAAGTGCATCCATATATAGATCAGTATAACTAGTTTGCTCAGAGCATATAAATAATAACAAAGGATGACAAAAATTAGATAGAAAGCGTTAGTACAGCATATTTTGCAGATACCCCCATCTGCTGCCCGTCCTCATCATAAGAGCGGAGAATGGGTGAGAGTAGGGATACTGCTATGCTGAAGGAAATAAAGCCCCAGTGTCCCTCCAAGTCGCCGTATTTGGTGTTAGGGAAACCCTGTTACTGAATGCATTGCAGGGCTTCAATGCGCCACGGGGACGGGGGGACACCTGTGAAAAAGAACAGCTCAGGAAAGAGTATGTTAGTGATTCTTCACTCGCGTGGTGAGGGGCTAATATTAATAATTTGCTCCTGCTTTAGGTCACCACCCTTTGGCTCACACCCTAAGTGTAACTACACCAGCAATAAATAGAGTTAACAGAAAACATTTTTAAAAACCAATGTTAGACTCACTAAAGTTGTTTGACGTGCACAGGAGAAACCGGGGTTAAAGGGACATATATTACCCTGCCGCCGGCCGCCTGGTTTTAATGTTCCAAATCCATATATCCTTTTCATCTCTGTTTTTGCCAATTGGGCATTTGTGTCCCTTTTTCTCCAATGTCCCTTAACACACTGAAAACCTATAGATGATGACCTCGACAGTATTATGAGGAAATTGGAAAATGTCCTTTTAAAAGAAAATAATACATGGTGGGAAGTTGTAACCCTGGAAAAATATATTGCAAACGATATGATTCCAAAGGGTCTTCTAATGAGCAAAACCGCCTCCTTTTCAAACGCAGATGAAAACTTCACTAATGAATGGAATGACATTCTGAGAGAATGTTCTTTCTCATTGATGAAATTAATAATTAAGGATAGAAAGAAAAATTTACTTACATTAGAGGAAAAAATTGATAACTATAAGGACCTTGCCACACCATTTGTAGATACTCGTGTCTACAAAGATTGGGAAACAAAAATTGAGTTAAATATTAAAAGAACAGAGAAAATAATAGTGGAGCGCAAAAAGAGGAAATTTCCTAGAGATAAGAATACCATAAGAATGGATAAAATGGATAGACAGAATGCGGAGGTAGAGAACATAAAGATGCAGGAAACTCCAGTGGTTAGACCTAAAACATGGATAAAAAATACCAAACGGAAGAACCAAGATTACAACACATATAAGGAGACAGGTAGACAAAATCCAGGGACTCAGAGGGAGAATCTTAGGGGATCATGGAGACCTAACAGGGAAGAGATAACCCAAAGAAGGAACTTCGACTCCAGACCCCTCTATAGGGATTTAAGAACTTGGAGGGATGAGGGAAGAAATGGAAGGAGAGGGTCCCCGGAAAGGGGGAATAGAGGGTATAATCAGGATACACCCACCAGATATAGAAATAGATATGAAGTATTAAATCAAAATATTTCCTCCCCACATTTGTTTAGATCGGGGTCGGCCCCAGTACCCCACACGTTGAAAAGAACTAGGGGTAAGAGAGGGGGGGATAAAAACAAAAAGAAGCAAAAGACCAGGAAAAATAAAAATAAAAACAAAAAGAAAGATAAAAAGAAAGTAGAGAAGGTGCCCATCAATCAAGTGGAAAAGGATACCATCAAATCACAAACAATGGGCAAAGTAAAAATGTTCAACTTAAGCAACCATGTATTAACCAAGGAAGAGTCCTCTGTGTTGGAAAAGGGTTTAAAATACGCTCCAACAAACGATTGAAATAAATTTGAGACCTTTGTAGATCTCCATAAGTATATGCGGAAATTAACCGTGAAAAAGTTCTTCATGAGTAAAGAGGAGACACCAATAGATAGTACCAGTACTTCATCTACCCCGTTTAGGCCCAAATCCATTTTCTATCCGACATATATTAAGGGAAGTTTTTTGGATACCTTTTTCAACCTTGTACATAATGATATTATAAAAATAGAAAGCAATAAGGGAAAATGCAATTTAACTTACAAGGAAAGACAAGCATTAAAAGATCTGAAAGACCTGACCGATGTCATCATTAAACCGGCCGATAAGGGCGGGGGGGTGGTTTTGATGGACAGAGTCAAATACGAAAGAGAGGTATTCAGACAATTAGAAGATAGGAGCACGTACCACAAATTAAGAGCAGATCCTACAGATAACACTATCGGCAGGTTACAACTCCTGGTTGAGAAGTACAGCAAATTGGGCATTTTAGAGGAAAAAGAGCAAAAATTCTTGATTAATGTAGAACCAGATATTCCTGTTCTTTATGTCTTACCCAAGATGCACAAAGACCCCCTGAACCCCCCAGGTAGACCGATCGTATCGGGCATAAATTCAGTGACTTCCAACATGTCCGAGTTCATCGATTTTTATCTGCAACCATTAGTGGTTTGTAATAAATCCCATCTGAAAGACACCACAGCAGTCCTCAACTTAGTGGAAAAGATAGAATGGCAGGACATTATAGATCATCAAGAAGGGATCCTAGCAATCAGTAATTGTTTGAAGAAGAGCACCATAAACCAAGTTCTACAAGAGTTCCTAGTGGAAGCGGTGAAATTCATTTTGACAAACAATTATTTTGTTTTCGATGAACAGTTCTATATACAGAAAGTGGGGACCGCTATGGGCACCAGGTTCGTTCCAAGTTACGCTAACATCTTTTTGGGGCAATGGGAGGAAGCCCATATTTGGGGGGACCACCCCCATGGAGCGAACCTGGTGTCCTGGACCAGGTATATAGACGACGTGCTGTTTATCTGGAAGGGGGAGGAGGCCTCCTTATTGGAGTTTTGCACATATTTAAATAGGAATACTTCCAATATTGAATTTACCTTCCAGAGCAGCAGACAATCTGTCAACTTCCTGGACATTTCCATCTACGTTGAGAATGGAACCCTCCAAACAAAAAATTTCACTAAACCAACTGATTCCCTATGTTATATAGGGATAGATAGTTGTCATCATCACAATTGGTTGGGGTCGATACCTGGGGGTCAAATAAGGAGGATAAGGAGGAATTGTTCCCAAAGAAAAGTGTTTTTAGAACAAGCAGACCAACTATGCGAGAAGTTTGAGGCGAGTGGTTACGAAGTCTCAAAACTTATCAAAATAAAGGAAGAGGTCAGCAATATCCCCAGAGGTGACCTATTGGAAACGAAACAGAAAACAGAAAAATCAAAAGACCATGAATGGGCGTTTATTACTACCTATAATAGACAGCACAAACAAGTCGAAAAATCCATCAACAAAAATTGGAATATCCTGAAACAGGATCCGGTCATAGGGAAGCATCTCCCAGAAAGACCTAAATATATATATATAGGCGAGCTCCCAATATTGGCACAAACCTAGTAAGGAGGGCCCTCCCCTCATTAAAACCTACTGTAGGGATAAAAACGAAAGGTTTTTTTAGGTGCGGGACCTGTTTAGGGTGCAAAGCCATCAAAACAAAAAGCACTGGTAAGATTTCCCAAGTGATAATCAATAACAACACTTGGGAAATCAACGAGTTTATTACATGCCATACGAAAAATGTAATTTATAACAGTGAGTGCATTTGTGGGTTATCCTATATAGGTAGGACTTCTAGACCCCTTAAGGTCCGTATAGGGGAACATTTGAGGAACATTAAAAATGGCTTGGAGAGCCATGCCCTGTCAGACCATTTCCGGAGACATCATGACTGCTCCCCAAAGACTATAAAACATTTTATAGGTAATCAGTGTGTTAAGGGACATTGGAGAAAAGGGGATACAAATGCCCAATTGGCAAAAACAGAGATGAAAAGGATATATGGATTTGGAACATTAAAACCAGGCGGTTTAAATACCGATTTCGAGGTAAAGTGGTTCCTCTAGAAAATATTTTTCCTACTTTTCTATGTCTATCTCTAATGTTTCACACTGACTCCGTTCTTTATCAAAACATTTCCATTTAAACTTTTCATTCTGTATGTGGATATGTCACTTGAAATTGGTGTCGAGATATAGCAAATAAGTTCATTATTAAGCTCTAATTAGATTTTATGGCTGGGACCTATGTGACAATACTAAGATGTTGCATTTTTCATTTAAAACAGCCAAAATTCTCTCTGTCACACGTCACCATGACAACGAGACGCGATGTTCAGGAAACAGGATGTGACGGTCCTTGCGCAAGGAGTCATGGGACATGTAGTTTTGTGCTGTATAGAGACTCACGCGCCGGGACCAATCATGAGACAGCGGGAGGTTTTTAAACACCTCCAAAGAAGTATGGACCTACTTTGCTCTACGGCTTACCTTGAGAAAGACCCCTGGTGAGGGTCGGAACGCGTGGGTGCCGCTGCTGGGGGAACCAGACGATCCTGAGTGCGGACAGAACGGAGAGACTTGGAGCTGCAGCCCAGGACTTTCTCTCGGTTCAAAAAGCGTTTAAGAACTGAGCGCTGCCAGTTCTTCATCTGGAACTGGTAATTATCCACCTCACGGATCGGTTTAGGATATCCCAGCTTTTTTAAGTGTGTTCACATGCTGCTGACATATATGGAATTCATTTGGTGCATGCTTATTTGAGAACTCGTGACACAGTTCTCTTATTACATTGGTAATTACACTCAATACCCAGCTGCCTATAATCATATGTTCAGTGTGAAAATCTGTGTGAAAACGGTGGTTTATCTGTTTTATACAATATCCTTGCAGGGATATTTTAATATATTGTTGATTTTTTGATTAAAAACTGTATCACACTATGGTATTTTTATTTTCTCGCCTGTAAATTCTATGACATCTGACTGGGAGAAAAAAACAAAGTTGCCAATACCATCAACGATATTGGAATAAGTATCCATTTCTTATAACTGTTTGCGCTGGTGGAACTATCTTTCTATTTTTTTGTCTAGTAACTTTTGGTGGAGGGCTGGGAAAACCTCTCTTTGAGATTTAGTACAACTAGCAGCTTAGTGCGCACAGAGATTCAGATTCTCCTTTCTTTTTTCATTACGTATAATGACGCTACTATTACTGGGGGGGCATTATGTATAATGACGCTACTATTACTGGAGGGGCATTATGTATAAGGATGCTACTACTACTGGGGGGGATTATGTATAAGGATGCTACTACTACTGGGGGGGATTATGTATAAGGATGCTACTACTACTGGGTGGGCATTATGTATAAGGATGCTACTACTACTGGGGGGGATTATGTATAAGGACGCTACTACTACTGGGGGGGCATTATGTATAAGGATGCTACTACTACTGGGTGGGCATTATGTATAAGGATGCTACTACTACTGGGGGGGATTATGTATAAGGACGCTACTACTACTGGGGGGGCATTATGTATAAGGATGCTACTACTACTGGGGGTGCATTATGTATAAGGATGCTACTACTACTGGGGGGGCATTATGTATAAGGACGCTACTACTACTACTGGGGGGGGCATTATGTATAAGGACGCTACTACTACTGGGGGTGCATTATGTATAAGGACGCTACTACTACTGGGGGGCATTATGTATAAGGACGCTACTACTACTGGGGGACATTATGTATAAGGACGCTACTACTACTGGGGGGGCATTATGTATAAGGACGCTACTACTACTGGGGGGACATTATGTATAAAGACGCTACTACTGGGGGGCATTATGTATAAAGACGCTACTACTACTGGGGGCATTATGTATAAAGACGCTACTACTACTGGGGGCATTATGTATAAGGATGCTACTACTACTGGGGGGGATTATGTATAAGGACGCTAATACTACTGGGGGGGCATTATGTATAAGGATGCTACTACTACTAGGGGGGCATTATGTATAAGGATGCTACTACTACTGGGGGGCATTATGTATAAGGACGCTACTACTACTGGGGGGATTATGTATAAGGGTGCTACTACTACTGGGGGGCATTATGTATAAGGACGCTACTACTACTGGGGGGGCATTATGTATAAGGATGCTACTACTACTGGGGGGCATTATGTATAAGGACGCTACTACTACTGGGGGGCATTATGTATAAGGATGCTACTACTGGGGGGCATTATGTATAAGGATGCTACTACTACTGGGGGTGCATTATGTATAAGGACGCTACTACTACTGGGGGGGCATTATGTATAAGGATGCTACTACTACTGGGGGGGCATTATGTATAAAGACGCTACTACTACTGGGGGCATTATGTATAAGGATGCTACTACTACTGGGGGGGATTATGTATAAGGACGCTACTACTACTGGGGGGCATTATGTATAAGGATGCTACTACTACTGGGGGGGCATTATGTATAAGGATGCTACTACTACTGGGGGGCATTATGTATAAGGACGCTACTACTACTGGTGGGATTATGTATAAGGGTGCTACTACTACTGGGGGGCATTATGTATAAGGACGCTACTACTACTGGGGGGGCATTATGTATAAGGATGCTACTACTACTGGGGGGGCATTATGTATAATGATGCTACTACTACTGGGGGGCATTATGTATAAGGATGCTACTACTACTGGGGGGGAATTATGTATAAGGACGCTACTACTACTGGGGGGCATTATGTATAAGGATGCTACTACTACTGGGGGGGCATTATTTATAAGGATGCTACTACTACTGTGGGTGCATTATGTATAAGGATGCTACTACTACTGGGGGTGCATTATGTATAAGGACGCTACTACTACTGGGGGGGCATTATGTATAAGGATGCTACTACTACTGGGGGGCATTACGTATAATGATGCTACTACTACTGGGGGGGGCATTATGTATAAGGATGCTACTACTACTGGGGGGGATTATGTATAAGGATGCTACTACTACTGGGGGGGCATTACATATAAGGACGCTACTACTACGGGGGGGCATTACGTATAAGGATGCTACTATTACTGGGGGGGCATTATGTATAAGGACGCTACTACTACTGGGGGGCATTATGTATATCGACACTACTACTGGGGGGGGGGCATTACATATAAGGACGCTATTACTACGGGGGGGCATTACGTGTAACGACGCTACAACTGGGGGGGGGGCATTACATATAAGGACGCTGCTATTACTGGGGGGGCATTATGTATAAGGATGCTACTACTGGGGAGGTCATTGGTGGTCATTCCGAGTTGTTCGCTCGCTATCTGCTTTTAGCAGCTTTGCACACGCTAGGCCGCCGCCTACTGGGAGTGAATCTTAGCATAGTAGAATTGCAAACGAAAGATTAGCAGATTTGCGAATAGACACTTCTTAGTAGTTTCTGAGTAGCTCGACACTTACTCCTACACTGCGATCAGTTCAGTCAGTTTCGTTCCTGGTTTGACGTCACAAACACTCCCAGCGTTCGCCCAGACACTCCCCCGTTTCTTCAGACACTCCCGCGTTTTTTCCAGGAACGGCAGCTTTTTTCACACACACCCATAAAACGGACAGTTTCCGCCCAGAAACACCCACTTCCTGTCAATCACATTACGATCACCAGAACGAAGAAAAAACCTCGTAATGCCGTGAGTAAAATACCTAACTGCTTAGCAAATTTACTTGGCGCAGTCGCACTGCGGACATTGCGCATGCGCATTAGCGACTAATCGATCCGTTGCGAAAAAATAATAACGAGCGAACAACTCGGAATGACCACCTTTATGTATAAGGACGCTACTACTACTGGGGGGGCATTATGTATAAGGATGCTACTACTACTGGGGGGTATTATGTATAAGGATGCTACTACTACTGGGGGTGCATTATGTATAAGGATGCTACTACTACTGGGGAGAATTATGTATAAGGACGCTACTACTACTGGGGGCATTATGTATAAGGATGCTACTACTACTGGGGGTGCATTATGTATAAGGATGCTACTACTACTGGGGGTGCATTATGTATAATGATGCTACTACTACTGGGGGTGCATAATGTATAAGGATGCTACTACTACTACTGGGGGTGCATTATGTATAAGGATGCTACTACTACTGGGGGGAATTATGTATAAGGACGCTACTACTACTGGGGGCATTATTTATAAGGATGCTACTACTACTGGGGGTGCATTATGTATAAGGATGCTACTACTACTGGGGGGACATTATGTATAAGGATGCTACTACTACTGGGGGGGGCATTATGTATAAGGATGCTACTACTACTGGGGGGGGCATTATGTATAAGGACGCTACTACTACTGGGGGTGCATTATGTATAAGGACGCTACTACTACTACTGGGGGTGCATTAAGTATAAGGATGCTACTAC
Source organism: Pseudophryne corroboree (assembly GCF_028390025.1). Lineage (NCBI taxonomy): Eukaryota > Metazoa > Chordata > Amphibia > Anura > Myobatrachidae > Pseudophryne > Pseudophryne corroboree. The sequence goes on from NW_026968300.1 coordinate 26,468, forward strand.
TACTGGGTGAGGCATTATGTATTAGGATGCTACTACTACTGGGGGGCATTATGTATAAGGACGCTACTACTACTGGGGGTGTATTATGCATAAGGATGCTGCTACTACTACTGGGGGTGCATTATGTATAAGGACGCTACTACTACAGGGGTGCACTACGTATAAGGATGCTACTAAGCGCCTTTAGTCCTGTTGGAGAAAGAGCGCTATATAAATAAAATTATTATTATTATTATTACTACTGGGGCATTATGTATAAGGATGCTACTACTACTGGGGGGGCATTATGTATAAGGATGCTACTACTCCTGGGGGGCATTATGTATAAGGACGCTACTACTACTAGGGGGTATTATGTATAAGGACGCTACTACTACTGGGGTGCATTATGCATAAGGATGCTACTACTACTGGGGGTGCATTATGTATAAGGACGCTACTACTACTAGGGGGCATTATGTATAAGGATGCTACTACTACTGGGTGGAGCATTATGTATAAGGATGCTACTACTACTGGGGGTGCATTATGCATAAGGATGCTACTACTACTGGGGGTGCATTATGCATAAGGACGCTACTACTACTGGGGGGGCATTATATATAAGGATGTTACTACTACTGGGTGGAGCATTATGTATAAGGATGCTACTACTACTGGGTGGAGCATTATGTATAAGGATGCTACTACTACTGGGTGGAGCATTATGTATAAGGATGCTACTACTACTGGGGGGGCATTATGTATAAGGACGCTACTACTACTGTGGGGGCATTATGTATAAGGATGCTACTACTACTGGGGGTGCATTATGCATAAGGATGTTACTACTACTGGGGGTGCATTATGTATAAGGACGCTACAACTACTGGGGGGGCATTATGTATAAGGATGCTACTACAACTGGGGGTGCATTATGTATAAGGACGCTATTACTACTGGGTGGAGCATTATGTATAAGGATGCTACTACTACTGGGGGGGCATTATGTATAAGGACGCTACTACTACTGTGGGGGCATTATGTATAAGGATGCTACTACTACTGGGGGTGCATTATGCATAAGGATGCTACTACTACTGGGGGTGCATTATGTATAAGGACGCTACAACTACTGGGGGGGCATTATGTATAAGGATGCTACTACAACTGGGGGTGCATTATGTATAAGGACGCTACTACTACTGGGGGTGCATTATGTATAAGGATGTTACTACTACTGGGGTGCATTATGTATAAGGATGTTACTACTACTGGGGTGCATTATGTATACGGATGCTACTACTACTGGGGGTGCATTATGTATAAGGATGTTACTACTACTGGGGTGCATTATGTATAAGGATGCTACTACTACTGGGGGGCATTATGTATAAGGACGCTACTACTACTACTGGGGGTGCATTATGTATAAGGATGCTACTACTACTGGGGGTGCATTATGTATAAGGATGCTACTACTACTGGGGGAGCATTATGTATAAGGATGCTACTACTACTGGGGGGGCATTATGTATAAGGATGCTACTACTACTGGGGGGGCATTATGTATAAGGACGCTACTACTACTACTGGGGGGGCATTATGTATAAGGATGCTACTACTACTGGGGGGGCATTATGTATAAGGATGCTACTACTACTGGGGGTGCATTATGTATAAGGATGCTACTACTACTGGGGGACATTATGTATAAGGATGCTACTACTACTGGGGGAGCATAATGTATAAGGACGCTACTACTACTACTGGGGGTGCATTATGTATAAGGATGCTACTACTACTGGGGGTGCATTATGTATAAGGACGCTACTACTACTGGGGGGCATTATGTATAAGGACGCTACTACTACTGGGGGTGCATTATGTATAAGGATGCTACTACTACTGGGGGTGCATTATGTATAAGGACGCTACTACTACTGGGGGGCATTATGTATAAGGACGCTACTACTACTGGGGGTGCATTATGTATAAGGATGCTACTACTACTGGGGGTGCATTATGTATAAGGATGCTACTACTACTGGGGGTGCATTATGTATAAGGATGCTACTACTACTGGGGGTACATTATGTACAAGGATGCTACTACTACTAGGGGTGCCTTATGTATAAGGATGCTACTACTACTGGGGGTGCATAATGTATAAGGACGCTACTACTACTGGGGGTGCATTATGTATAAGGATGCTACTATTACTGGGGGGGCATTATGTATAAGGATGCTACTACTACTGGGGGTGCATAATGTATAAGGACGCTACTACTACTGGGGGTGCATTATGTATAAGGATGCTACTACTACTGGGGGGCATTATGTATAAGGATGCTACTACTACTGGGGGGCATTATGTAAAAGGATGCTACTACTATTACTGGGGGTGCATTATGTATAAGGATGCTACTACTACTGGGGGTGCATTATGTATAAGGATGCTACTACTACTGGGGGTGCATAATGTATAAGGACGCTACTACTACTGGGGGTGCATTATGTATAAGGATGCTACTACTACTGGGGGTGCATTATGTATAAGGATGCTACTACAACTGGGGGTGCATTATGTATAAGGACGCTACTACTACTGGGGGTGCATTATGTATAAGGATGTTACTACTACTGGGGTGCATTATGTATAAGGATGTTACTACTACTGGGGGGCATTATGTATAAGGACGCTACTACTACTACTGGGGGGCATTATGTATAAGGATGCTACTACTACTGGGGGGCATTATGTATAAGGATGCTACTACTACTGGGGGGGCATTATGTATAAGGATGCTACTACTACTGGGGGTGCATTATGTATAAGGATGCTAATACTACTGGGGGGCATTATGTATAAGGATGCTACTACTACTGGGGGGCATTATGTATAAGGATGCTACTACTACTGGGGGGGCATTATGTATAAGGATGCTACTACTACTGGGGGGCATTATGTATAAGGATGCTACTACTACTTGGGGGCATTATGTATAAGGATGCTACTACTACTGGGGGGGCATTATGTATAAGGATGCTACTACTACTGGGGGTGCATTATGTATAAGGATGCTACTACTACTGGGGGTGCATTATGTATAAGGACGCTACTACTACTGGGGGGCATTATGTATAAGGATGCTACTACTACTGGGGGTGCATTATGTATAAGGACGCTACTACTACTGGGGGGCATTATGTATAAGGATGCTACTACTACTGGGTGGCATTATGTATAAGGATGCTACTACTACTGGGGGGACATTATGTATAAGGACGCTACTACTACTGGGGGACATTATGTATAAGGATGCTACAACTACTGGGGGGGCATTATGTATAAGGATGCTACTACTACTGGGGGGGCATTATGTATAAGGACGCTACTACTACTGGGGGTGCATTATGTATAAGGATGCTACTACTACTGGGGGTGCATTATGTATAAGGATGCTACTACTACTGGGTTCATTATGTATAAGGATGCTACTACTACTGGGGGGCATTATGTATAAGGATGCTACTACTACTTGGGGGCATTATGTATAAGGATGCTACTACTACTGGGGGGGGCATTATGTATAAGGATGCTACTACTACTGGGGGTGCATTATGTATAAGGATGCTACTACTACTGGGGGTGCATTATGTATAAGGATGCTACTACTACTGGGGGGCATTATGTATAAGGATGCTACTACTACTGGGGGTGCATTATGTATATGGACGCTACTACTACTGGGGGGCATTATGTATAAGGATGCTACTACTACAGGGTGGCATTATGTATAAGGATGCTACTACTACTGGGGGGACATTATGTATAAGGACGCAACTACTACTGGGGGACATTATGTATAAGGATGCTACAACTACTGGGGGTGCATTATGTATAAGGACGCTACTACTACTGGGGGGCATTATGTATAAGGACGCTACTACTACTGGGGGTGCATTATGTATAAGGATGCTACTACTACTGGGGGTGCATTATGTATAAGGACGCTACTACTACTGGGGGGCATTATGTATAAGGACGCTACTACTACTGGGGGTGCATTATGTATAAGGATGCTACTACTACTGGGGGTGCATTATGTATAAGGATGCTACTACTACTGGGGGTGCATTATGTATAAGGATGCTACTACTACTGGGGGTGCATTATGTATAAGGATGCTACTACTACTGGGGGTGCATAATGTATAAGGACGCTACTACTACTGGGGGTACATTATGTACAAGGATGCTACTACTACTAGGGGTGCCTTATGTATAAGGATGCTACTACTACTGGGGGTGCATAATGGATAAGGACGCTACTACTACTGGGGGTGCATTATGTATAAGGATGCTACTATTACTTGGGGGGCTTTATGTATAAGGATGCTACTACTACTGGGGGTGCATAATGTATAAGGACGCTACTACTACTGGGGGTGCATTATGTATAAGGATGCTAATACTACTGGGGGGCATTATGTATAAGGATGCTACTACTACTGGGGGGCATTATGTATAAGGATGCTACTACTATTACTGGGGGTGCATTATGTATAAGGATGCTACTACTACTGGGGGTGCATTATGTATAAGGATGCTACTACTACTGGGGGTGCATAATGTATAAGGACGCTACTACTACTGGGGGTGCATTGTGTATAAGGATGCTACTACTACTGGGGGTGCATTATGTATAAGGATGCTACTACTTCTGGGGGGCATTATGTATAAGGACGCTACTACTACTACTGGGGGGCATTATGTATAAGGATGCTACTACTACTGGGGGGCATTATGTATAAGGATGCTACTACTACTGGGGGGGCATTATGTATAAGGATGCTACTACTACTGGGGGTGCATTATGTATAAGGATGCTAATACTACTGGGGGGCATTATGTATAAGGATGCTACTACTACTGGGGGGCATTATGTATAAGGATGCTACTACTACTGGGGTGCATTATGTATAAGAATGCTACTACTACTGGGGGGGCATTATGTATAAGGATGCTACTACTACTGGGGGGGCATTATGTATAAGGATGCAGCTACTACTGGGGGGCATTATGTATAAGCCCGCTACTACTACTGGGGGGCATTATGTATAAAGATGCTACTACTACTGGGGGGGCATTATGTATAAGGATGCTACTACTACTGGGGGGACATTATGTATAAAGATGCTACTACTACTGGGGAGCATTATGTATAAGGATGCTACTACTACTGGGGGGCATTATGTATAAGGATGCTACTACTACTGGGGGGGAATTATGTATAAGGATGCTACTACTACTGGGGGGGCATTATGTATAAGGATGCTACTACTACTGGGGGTGCATTATGTATAAGGATGCTACTACTACTGGGGGGGCATTATGTATAAGGATGCTACTACTACTGGGGGGGCATTAAGTATAAGGATGCTACTACTACTGGGGGGCATTATGTATAAGGATGCTACTACTACTGGGGTGCATTATGTATAAGGATGCTACTACTACTGGGGGGGCATTATGTATAAGGATGCTACTACTACTGGGGGGGCATTATGTATAATGATGCTACTACTACTGGGGGGCAAGATGTATAAGGATGCTACTACTACTGGGGGGCATTATGTATAAGGATGCTACTACTACTACTGGGGGGGCATTATGTATAAGGATGCTACTACTACTGGGGTGCATTATGTATAAGGACGCTACTACTACTGGGGGTGCATTATGTATAAGGATGCTACTACTACTGGGGTGCATTACATATAAGGACGCTACTACTACTGGGGGTGCATTATGTATAAGGACGCTACTACTACTACTGGGGGTGCATTATGTATAAGGACGCTACTACTACTACTGGGGGTGCATTATGTATAAGGACGCTACTACTACTACTGGGGGTGCATTATGTATAAGGATGCTACTACTACTGGGGGTGCATTATGTATAAGGACGCTACTACTACTACTGGGGGTGCATTATGTATAAGGATGCTACTACTACTGGGGGTGCATTATGTATAAGGACGCTACTACTACTGGGGGTGCATAATGTATAAGGACGCTACTACTACTACTGGGGGTGCATTATGTATAAGGACGCTACTACTACTGGGGGTGCATTATGTATAAGGATGCTACTACTACTGGTGGGTGCATTATGTATAAGGACGCTACTACTACTGGGGGTGCATAATGTATAAGGACGCTACTACTACTACTGGGGGTGCATTATGTATAAGGATGCTACTACTACTGGTGGGTGCATTATGTATAAGGACGCTACTACTACTGGGGGTGCATAATGTATAAGGATGCTACTACTACTGGGGGAGCATTATGTATAAGGATGCTACTACTACTGGTGGGTGCATTATGTATAAGGACGCTACTACTACTGGGGGTGCATAATGTATAAGGACGCTACTACTACTACTGGGGGTGCATTATGTATAAGGACGCTACTACTACTACTGGGGGTGCATTATGTATAAGGACGCTACTACTACTACTGGGGGGGCATTATGTATAAGGATGCTACTACTACTGGGGGGGCATTATGTATAAGGATGCTACTACTACTGGGGGTGCATTATGTATAAGGATGCTACTACTACTGGGGGTGCATTATGTATAAGGATGCTACTACTACTGGGGGGCATTATGTATAAGGACGCTACTTCTACTACTACTGGGGGTGCATTATGTATAAGGATGTTACTACTACTGGGGTGCATTATGTATAAGGATGTTACTACTACTGGGGTGCATTATGTATAAGGATGCTACTACAACTGGGGGTGCATTATGTATAAGGATGTTACTACTACTGGGGTGCATTATGTATAAGGATGCTACTACTACTGGGGGGCATTATGTATAAGGACGCTACTACTACTACTGGGGGTGCATTATGTATAAGGATGCTACTACTACTGGGGGTGCATTATGTATAAGGATGCTACTACTACTGGGGGAGCATTATGTATAAGGATGCTACTACTACTGGGGGGGCATTATGTATAAGGATGCTACTACTACTGGGGGGGCATTATGTATAAGGATGCTACTACTACTACTGGGGGGGCATTATGTATAAGGATGCTACTACTACTGGGGGGGGCATTATGTATAAGGATGCTACTACTACTGGGGGTGCATTATGTATAAGGATGCTACTGCTACTGGGGGACATCATGTATAAGGATGCTACTACTACTACTGGGGGAGCATAATGTATAAGGACGCTACTACTACTACTGGGGGTGCATTATGTATAAGGATGCTGCTACTACTACTGGGGGTGCATTATGTATAAGGATGCTACTACTACTGGGGGGGCATTATGTATAAGGACGCTACTACTACTGGGGGTGCATTATGTTTAAGGATGCTACTACTACTGGGGGTGCATTATGTATAAGGATGCTACTACTACTGGGGGTGCATTATGTATAAGGATGCTACTACTACTGGGGGGCATTATGTATAAGGATGCTACTACTACTGGGGGTGCATTATGTATATGGACGCTACTACTACTGGGGGGCATTATGTATAAGGATGCTACTACTACTGGGTGGCATTATGTATAAGGATGCTACTACTACTGGGGGGACATTATGTATAAGGACGCAACTACTACTGGGGGACATTATGTATAAGGATGCTACAACTACTGGGGGGGCATTATGTATAAGGATGCTACTACTACTGGGGGGGGCATTATGTATAAGGACGCTACTACTACTGGGGGTGCATTATGTATAAGGATGCTACTACTACTGGGGGGCATTATGTATAAGGACGCTACTACTACTACTGGGGGGCATTATGTATAAGGATGCTACTACTACTGGGGGGCATTATGTATAAGGATGCTACTACTACTGGGGGAATATTATGTATAAGGATGCTACTACTACTGGGGGTGCATTATGTATAAGGATGCTACTACTACTGGGGGGGCATTATGTATAAGGATGCTACTACTACTGGGGGGATATTATGTATAAGGATGCTACTACTACTGGGGGTGCATTATGTATAAGGATGCTACTACTACTGGGGGGCATTATGTATAAGGATGCTACTACTACTGGGGTGCATTATGTATAAGAATGCTACTACTACTGGGGGGGCATTATGTATAAGGATGCTACTACTACTGGGGGGGCATTATGTATAAGGATGCAGCTACTACTGGGGGGCATTATGTATAAGCCCGCTACTACTACTGGGGGGCATTATGTATAAAGATGCTACTACTACTGGGGGGGCATTATGTATAAGGATGCTACTACTACTGGGGGGACATTATGTATAAAGATGCTACTACTACTGGGGAGCATTATGTATAAGGATGCTACTACTACTGGGGGGCATTATGTATAAGGATGCTACTACTACTGGGGGGGAATTATGTATAAGGATGCTACTACTACTGGGGGGGCATTATGTATAAGGATGCTACTACTACTGGGGGTGCATTATGTATAAGGATGCTACTACTACTGGGGGGGCATTATGTATAAGGATGCTACTACTACTGGGGGGGCATTAAGTATAAGGATGCTACTACTACTGGGGGGCATTATGTATAAGGATGCTACTACTACTGGGGTGCATTATGTATAAGGATGCTACTACTACTGGGGGGGCATTATGTATAAGGATGCTACTACTACTGGGGGGGCATTATGTATAATGATGCTACTACTACTGGGGGGCAAGATGTATAAGGATGCTACTACTACTGGGGGGCATTATGTATAAGGATGCTACTACTACTACTGGGGGGGCATTATGTATAAGGATGCTACTACTACTGGGGTGCATTATGTATAAGGACGCTACTACTACTGGGGGTGCATTATGTATAAGGATGCTACTACTACTGGGGTGCATTACATATAAGGACGCTACTACTACTGGGGGTGCATTATGTATAAGGACGCTACTACTACTACTGGGGGTGCATTATGTATAAGGACGCTACTACTACTACTGGGGGTGCATTATGTATAAGGACGCTACTACTACTACTGGGGGTGCATTATGTATAAGGATGCTACTACTACTGGGGGTGCATTATGTATAAGGACGCTACTACTACTACTGGGGGTGCATTATGTATAAGGATGCTACTACTACTGGGGGTGCATTATGTATAAGGACGCTACTACTACTGGGGGTGCATAATGTATAAGGACGCTACTACTACTACTGGGGGTGCATTATGTATAAGGACGCTACTACTACTGGGGGTGCATTATGTATAAGGATGCTACTACTACTGGTGGGTGCATTATGTATAAGGACGCTACTACTACTGGGGGTGCATAATGTATAAGGACGCTACTACTACTACTGGGGGTGCATTATGTATAAGGATGCTACTACTACTGGTGGGTGCATTATGTATAAGGACGCTACTACTACTGGGGGTGCATAATGTATAAGGATGCTACTACTACTGGGGGAGCATTATGTATAAGGATGCTACTACTACTGGTGGGTGCATTATGTATAAGGACGCTACTACTACTGGGGGTGCATAATGTATAAGGACGCTACTACTACTACTGGGGGTGCATTATGTATAAGGACGCTACTACTACTACTGGGGGTGCATTATGTATAAGGACGCTACTACTACTACTGGGGGGGCATTATGTATAAGGATGCTACTACTACTGGGGGGGCATTATGTATAAGGATGCTACTACTACTGGGGGTGCATTATGTATAAGGATGCTACTACTACTGGGGGTGCATTATGTATAAGGATGCTACTACTACTGGGGGGCATTATGTATAAGGACGCTACTTCTACTACTACTGGGGGTGCATTATGTATAAGGATGTTACTACTACTGGGGTGCATTATGTATAAGGATGTTACTACTACTGGGGTGCATTATGTATAAGGATGCTACTACAACTGGGGGTGCATTATGTATAAGGATGTTACTACTACTGGGGTGCATTATGTATAAGGATGCTACTACTACTGGGGGGCATTATGTATAAGGACGCTACTACTACTACTGGGGGTGCATTATGTATAAGGATGCTACTACTACTGGGGGTGCATTATGTATAAGGATGCTACTACTACTGGGGGAGCATTATGTATAAGGATGCTACTACTACTGGGGGGGCATTATGTATAAGGATGCTACTACTACTGGGGGGGCATTATGTATAAGGATGCTACTACTACTACTGGGGGGGCATTATGTATAAGGATGCTACTACTACTGGGGGGGGCATTATGTATAAGGATGCTACTACTACTGGGGGTGCATTATGTATAAGGATGCTACTGCTACTGGGGGACATCATGTATAAGGATGCTACTACTACTACTGGGGGAGCATAATGTATAAGGACGCTACTACTACTACTGGGGGTGCATTATGTATAAGGATGCTGCTACTACTACTGGGGGTGCATTATGTATAAGGATGCTACTACTACTGGGGGGGCATTATGTATAAGGACGCTACTACTACTGGGGGTGCATTATGTATAAGGATGCTACTACTACTGGGGGGGCATTATGTATAAGGATGCTACTACTACTACTGGGGGTGCATTATGCATAAGGACGCTACTACTACTGGGGGTGCATTATGTATAAGGATGCTACTACTACTGGGGGGGCATTATGTATAAGGACGCTACTACTACTACTGGGGGTGCATTATGTATAAGGACGCTACTACTACTACTGGGGGGGGCATTATGTATAAGGATGCTACTACTACTGGGGGGGCATTATGTATAAGGATGCTACTACTACTGGGGGTGCATTATGTATAAGGATGCTACTACTACTGGGGGGGCATTATGTATAAGGACGCTACTATTACTACTGGGGGTGCATTATGTATAAGGACGCTACTACTACTACTGGGGGGGCATTATGTATAAGGATGCTACCACTACTGGGGGGGCATTATGTATAAGGATGCTACTACTACTGGGGGGGCATTATGTATAAGGATGCTACTACTACTGGGGGGGCATTATGTATAAGGATGCTACTACTACTGGGGGTGCATTATGTATAAGGATGCTACTACTACTGGGGGTGCATTATGTATAAGGATGCTACTACTACTGGGGGGAGCATAATGTATAAGGACGCTACTACTACTGGGGGGCATTATGTATAAGGACGCTACTACTACTACTGGGGGTGCATTATGTATAAGGACGCTACTACTACTGGGGGGCATTATGTATAAGGACGCTACTACTACTAATGGGGGTGCATTATGTATAAGGATGCTACTACTACTGGGGGTGCATTATGTATAAGGATGCTACAACTACTGGGGGAGCATTATGTATAAGGATGCTACTACTACTGGGGGTGCATTATGTATAAGGATGCTACTACTACTGGGGGGGCATTATGTATAAGGACGCTACTACTACTGGGGGCATTATGTATAAGGATGCTACTACTACTCGGGGGGCATTATGTATAAGGATGCTACTTACTACTGGGGGGCATTATGTATAAGGATGCTACTACTACTACTGGGGGTGCATTATGTATAAGGATGCTACTACTACTGGGGGTGCATTATGTATAAGGACGCTACTACTACTGGGGGGCATTATGTATAAGGATGCTACTTCTACTGGGGGGCATTATGTATAAGGATGCTACTACTAATGGGTGGAGCATTATGTATAAGGACGCTACTACGTACTACTACTGGGGGTGCATTATGTATAAGGATGCTACTACTACTGGGGGTGCATTATGTATAAGGACGCTACTACTACTGGGGGGCATTATGTATAAGGATGCTACTACTACTGGGGGGCATTATGTATAAGGATGCTACTACTACTGGGGGGCATTATGTATAAGATGCTACTACTACTGGGGGAGCATAATGTATAAGGGACGCTACTACTACTGGGGTGCATTATGTATAAGGACGCTACTACTACTACTGGGGGTGCATTATGTAAAAGGATGCTACTACTACTGGGGGTGCATTATGTATAAGGACGCTACTACTACTGGGGGGCATTATGTATAAGGATGCTACTACTACTACTGGGGTGCATTATGTATAAGGGATGCTACTACTACTGGGGGTGCATTATGTATAAGGACGCTACTACTACTGGGGGTGCATTATGTATAAGGACGCTACTACTACTACTGGGGGTGCATTATGTATAAGGATGCTACTACTACTGGGGGCATTATGTATAAGGATGCTACTACTACTGGGGGAGCATAATGTATAAGGACGCTACTACTACTGGGGGTGCATTATGTATAAGGACGCTACTACTACTACTGGGGGTGCATTATGTATAAGATGCTACTACTACTGGGGGTGCATTATGTATAAGGACGCTACTACTACTGGGGGGCATTATGTATAAGGATGCTACTACTACTACTGGGGTGCATTATGTATAAGGATGCTACTACTACTGGGGGTGCATTATGTATAAGGACGCTACTACTACTGGGGGTGCATTATGTATAAGGACGCTACTACTACTACTGGGGGTGCATTATGTATAAGGACGCTACTACTACTGGGGGGCATTATGTATAAGGATGCTACTACTACTGGGGGGCATTATGTATAAGGATGCTACTACTACTGGGGGGCATTATGTATAAGGATGCTACTACTACTGGGGGAGCATAATGTATAGGACGCTACTACTACTGGGGTGCATTATGTATAAGGACGCTACTACTACTACTGGGGGTGCATTATGTATAAGGATGCTACTACTACTGGGGGTGCATTATGTATAAGGACGCTACTACTACTGGGGGGCATTATGTATAAGGATGCTACTACTACTGGGGGGCATTATGTATAAGGATGCTACTACTACTGGGTGTGCATTATGTATAAGGACGCTACTACTACTACTGGGGGTGCATTATGTATAAGGACGCTACTACTACAGGGGGTGCATTATGTATAAGGATGCTACTACTACTGGGGGGGCATTATGTATAAGGATGCTACTACTACTGGGGGTGCATTATGTATAAGGATGCTACTACTACTGGGGTGCATTATGTATAAGGACGCTACTACTACTACTGGGGGTGCATTATGTATAAGGATGCTACTACTACTGGGGGTGCATTATGTATAAGGATGCTACTACTACTGGGGGTGCATTATGTATAAGGACGCTATACTACTACTAACTGGGGGTGCATTATGTATAAGGATGCTACTACTACTGGGGGTGCATTATGTATAAGGATGCTACTACTACTGGGGGTGCATTATGTATAAGGACGCTACTACTACTACTGGGGGTGCATTATGTATAAGGACGCTACTACTTACTGGGGGGGCATTATGTATAAGGATGCTACTATTACTGGGGGGGGCATTATGTATAAGGATGCTACTACTGGGGGTGCATTATGTATAAGGATGCTACTACTACTGGGGGTGCATTATGTATAAGGATGCTACTACTACTGGGGTGCATTATGTATAAGGACGCTACTACTACTACTGGGGGTGTGCATTATGTATAAGGATGCTACTACTACTGGGGGTGCATTATGTATAAGGATGCTACTACTACTGGGGGGTGCATTATGTATAAGGACGCTACTACTACTACTGGGGGTGCATTATGTATAAGGACGCTACTACTACTGGGGGTGCATTATGTATAAGGATGCTACTACTACTGGGGGTGCATTATGTATAAGGATGCTACTACTACTGGGGGTGCATTATGTATAAGGATGCTACTACTACTGGGGGTGCATTATGTATAACGACGCTACTACTACTACTGGGGGTGCATTATGTATAAGGATGCTACTACTACTGGGGTGCATTATGTATAAGGACGCTACTACTACTGGGGGTGCATTATGTATAAGGATGCTACTACTACTGGGGGTGCATTATGTATAAGGACGCTACTACTACTGGGGGTGCATTATGTATAACGACGCTACTACTACTACTGGGGGTACATTATGTATAAGGATGCTACTACTACTGGGGGTGCATTATGTATAAGGACGCTACTACTACTGGGGGTGCATTATGTATAAGGATGCTACTACTACTGGGGGTGCATTATGTATAAGGACGCTACTACTACTGGGAGTGCATTATGTATAACGACGCTACTACTACTACTGGGGGGCATTATGTATAAAGATGCTACTACTACTGGGGGGGCATTATGTATAAGGATGCTACTACTACAGGGGGGACATTATGTATAAGGATGCTACTACTACTGGGGGGCATTATGTATAAGGATGCTACTACTACTGGGGGGCATTATGTATAAGGATGCTACTACTACTGGGGGGCATTATGAATAAGGACGCTACTACTACTGGGGGTGCATTATGTATAAGGATGCTACTACTACTGGGGGTGCATTATGTATAAGGACGCTACTACTACTACTGGGGGTGCATTATGTATAAGGATGCTACTACTACTGGGGGTGCATTATGTATAAGGACGCTACTACTACTGGGGGTGCATTATGTATAAGGATGCTACTACTACTGGGGGTGCATTATGTATAAGGACGCTACTACTACTGGGGGTGCATTATGTATAACGACGCTACTACTACTACTGGGGGGCATTATGTATAAAGATGCTTCTACTACTGGGGGGGCATTATGTATAAGGATGCTACTACTACTGGGGGGACATTATGTATAAGGATGCTACTACTACTGGGGGGCATTATGTATAAGGATGCTACTACTACTGGGGGGCATTATGTATAAGGATGCTACTACTACTGGGGGGCATTATGAATAAGGACGCTACTACTACTGGGGGTGCATTATGTATAAGGATGCTACTACTACTGGGGGTGCATTATGTATAAGCACGCTACTACTACTGGGGGGCATTATGTATAAGGACGCTACTACTACTGGGGGTGCATTATGTATAAGGATGCTACTACTACTGGGGGTGCATTATGTATAAGGATGCTACTACTACTGGGGGTGCATTATGTATAAGGATGCTACTACTACTGGGGGTGCATTATGTATAAGGATGCTACTACTACTGGGGGTGCATAATGTATAAGGACGCTACTACTACTGGGGGTACATTATGTACAAGGATGCTACTACTACTAGGGGTGCCTTATGTATAAGGATGCTACTACTACTGGGGGTGCAAAATGTATAAGGACGCTACTACTACTGGGGGTGCATTATGTATAAGGATGCTACTATTACTGGGGGGGCATTATGTATAAGGATGCTACTACTACTGGGGGTGCATAATGAATAAGGACGCTACTACTACTGGGGGTGCATTATGTATAAGGATGCTACTACTACTGGGGGGCATTATGTATAAGGATGCTACTACTACTGGGGGGCATTATGTATAAGGATGCTACTACTATTACTGTCGGTGCATTATGTATAAGGATGCTACTACTACTGGGGGTGCATTATGTATAAGGATGCTACTACTACTGGGGGTGCATAATGTATAAGGACGCTACTACTACTGGGGGTGCATTATGTATAAGGATGCTACTACTACTGGGGGTGCATTATGTATAAGGATGCTACTACTACTGGGGGGCATTATGTATAAGGACGCTACTACTACTACTGGGGGGCATTATGTATAAGGATGCTACTACTACTGGGGGGCATTATGTATAAGGATGCTACTACTACTGGGGGGGCATTATGTATAAGGATGCTACTACTACTGGGGGTGCATTATGTATAAGGATGCTACTACTACTGGGGGGCATTATGTATAAGGATGCTACTACTACTGGGGGGCATTATGTATAAGGATGCTACTACTACTGGGGGGGCATTATGTATAAGGATGCTACTACTACTGGGGGCATTATGTATAAGGATGCTACTACTACTTGGGGGCATTATGTATAAGGATGCTACTACTACTGGGGGGGCATTATGTATAAGGATGCTACTACTACTGGGGGTGCATTATGTATAAGGATGCTACTACTACTGGGGGTGCATTATGTATAAGGACGCTACTACTACTGGGGGGCATTATGTATAAGGATGCTACTACTACTGGGGGGCATTATGTATAAGGATGCTACTACTACTGGGGGTGCATTATGTATAAGGACGCTACTACTACTGGGGGGCATTATGTATAAGGATGCTACTACTACTGGGTGGCATTATGTATAAGGATGCTACTACTACTGGGGGTGCATTATGTATAAGGACGCTACTACTACTGGGGGGCATTATGTATAAGGATGCTACTACTACTGGGGGGCATTATGTATAAGGATGCTACTACTACTGGGGGACATTATGTATAAGGATGCTACTACTACTGGGGGTGCATTATGTATAAGGATGCTACTACTACTGGGGGCATTATGTATAAGGATGCTACTACTACTGGGGGTGCATTATGTATAAGGATGCTACTACTACTGGGGGGCATTATGTATAAGGATGCTACTACTACTGGGGGGCATTATGTATAAGGATGCTACTACTACTGGGGGTGCATTATGTATAAGGACGCTACTACTACTGGGGGTGCATTATGTATAAGGATGCTACTACTACTGGGGGGCATTATGTATAAGGATGCTACTACTACTGGGGGACATTATGTATAAGGATGCTACTACTACTGGGGGGCATTATGTATAAGGATGCTACTACTACTGGGGGTGCATTATGTATAAGGACGCTACTACTACTGGGGGGCATTATGTATAAGGATGCTACTACTACTGGTGGGCAATATGTATAAGGATGCTACTACTACTGGGTGGCATTATGTATAAGGATGCTACTACTACTGGGGGTGCATTATGTATAAGGACGCTACTACTACTGGGGGGCATTATGTATAAGGACGCTACTACTACTGGGGGGCATTATGTATAAGGATGCTACTACTACTGGGGGGCATTATGTATAAGGATGCTACTACTACTGGGGGTGCATTATGTATAAGGACGCTACTACTACTGGGGGGCATTATGTATAAGGATGCTACTACTACTGGGGGGCATTATGTATAAGGATGCTACTACTACTGGGGGGCATTATGTATAAGGACGATACTACTACTGGGTTCATTATGTATAAGGATGCTACTACTACTGGGGGTGCATTATGTATAAGGACGCTACTACTACTGGGGGGGCATTATGTATAAGGATGCTACTACTACTGGGGGTGCATTATGTATAAGGATACTACTACTACTGGGGGGGCATTATGCATAAGGATGCTACTACTACTGGGGGTGCATTATGTATAAGGACGCTACTACTACTGGGGGGCATTATGTATAAGGACGCTACTACTACTGGGGGGGCATTATGCATAAGGATGCTACTACTACTGGGGGTGCATTATGTATAAGGACGCTACAACTACTGGGGGTGCATTATGTATAAGGATGCTACTACTACTGGGGGTGCATTATGTATAAGGACGCTACTACTACTACTGGGGGTGCATTATGTATAAGGATGCTACTACTACTGGGGGTGCATTATGTATAAGGACGCTACTACTACTACTGGGGGTGCATTATGTATAAGGATGCTACTACTACTGGGGGGGCATTATGTATAAGGATGCTACTACTACTGGTGAGGGCATTATGTATAAGGATGCTACTACTACTGGGGGTGCATAATGTATAAGGATGCTACTACAACTGGGGTTGCATTATGTATAAGGATGCTACTACTACTGGGAGTGCATTATGTATAAGGATGCTACTACTACTGGGGGTGCATTATGTATAAGGACGCTACTACTACTACTGGGGGTGCATTATGCATAAGGATGCTACTACTACTGGGGGGGCATTATGTATAAGGATGCTACTACTACTGGGGAGGGCATTATGTATAAGGATGCTACTACTACTGGGGGTGCATTATGCATAAGGATGCTACTACTACTGGGGGGCATTATGTATAAGGACGCTACTACTACTGAGGTGGCATTATGTATAAGGACGCTACTACTACTGGGGGGCATTATATATAAGGACACTACTACTACTGGGAGGGCGTTACGTATAAGGACGCTACTATTACTGGGGGGCATTATGTATAAGGACGCTACCACTACTGGGGGGCATTATGTATATCGACACTACTACTGGGGGGGGGGGGGGGGCATTACATGTAAGGACGCTACTACTGCGGGGGGGGGGGGAATTTCGTGTAACAACGCTAATACTGGGGGGGGGGCATTATGTATAAGGACGTTACTACTACTGAGGGGGCATTATGTTTAAGGACGTTACTACTACTGGGGGGGCATTATGTATAAGGATGCTACTACTACTGGGGGGGTATTATGAATAAGGATGCTACTAATACTGGGGGGGGCATTACGTATAAGGATGCTACTACTACTGGGGCATTATATATAAGGATGCTACTACTACTGGGGGGCATTATGTATAAGGACGCTACTACTACTGGGGGCATTATGTATAAGGATGCTACTACTACTGGGGGTGCATTATGTATAAGGACGCTACTACTACTGGGGGGGCATTATGTATAAGGATGCTACTACTACTTGGGGCATTATGTATAAGGATGCTACTACTACTGGGGGGCATTATGTATAAGGACGCTACTACTACTGGGGGCATTATGTATAAGGATGCTACTACTACTGGGGGTGCATTATGTATAAGGACGCTACTACTACTGGGGGGCATTATGTATAACAACGCTGCTACTACTACTGGGGGTGCATTATGTATAAGTATGCTACTACTACTGGGGGGGCATTATGTATAAGGATGCTACTACTACTGGGTGGAGCATTATGTATAAGGATGCTACTACTACTGGGGGTGCATTATGCATAAGGATGCTACTACTACTGGGGGCATTATGTATAAGGACGCTACTACTACTGGGGGGCATTATGTATAAGGATGCTACTACTACTGGGGGTGCATTATGTATAAGGATGCTACTACTACTGGGGGACATTATGTATAAGGATGCTACTACTACTGGGGGTGCATTATGTATAACGACGCTACTACTACTACTGGGGGGCATTATGTATAAAGATGCTACTACTACTGGGGGGGCATTATGTATAAAGATGCTACTACTACTGGGGGGACATTATGTATAAGGATGCTACTACTACTGGGGGGCATTATGTATAAGGATGCTACTACTACTGGGGGGCATTATGTATAAGGATGCTACTACTACTGGGGGGCATTATGAATAAGGACGCTACTACTACTGGGGGTGCATTATGTATAAGGATGCTACTACTACTGGGGGTGCATTATGTATAAGGACGCTACTACTACTGGGGGGCATTATGTATAAGGACGCTACTACTACTGGGGGTGCATTATGTATAAGGATGCTACTACTACTGGGGGTGCATTATGTATAAGGATGCTACTACTACTGGGGGTGCATTATGTATAAGGATGCTACTACTACTGGGGGTGCATTATGTATAAGGATGCTACTACTACTGGGGGTGCATAATGTATAAGGACGCTACTACTACTGGGGGTACATTATGTACAAGGATGCTACTACTACTAGGGGTGCCTTATGTATAAGGATGCTACTACTACTGGGGGTGCATAATGTATAAGGACGCTACTACTACTGGGGGTGCATTATGTATAAGGATGCTACTATTACTGGGGGGCATTATGTATAAGGATGCTACTACTACTGGGGGTGCATAATGTATAAGGACGCTACTACTACTGGGGGTGCATTATGTATAAGGATGCTACTACTACTGGGGGGCATTATGTATAAGGATGCTACTACTACTGGGGGGCATTATGTATAAGGATGCTACTACTATTACTGTCGGTGCATTATGTATAAGGATGCTACTACTACCGGGGGTGCATTATGTATAAGGATGCTACTACTACTGGGGGTGCATAATGTATAAGGACGCTGCTACTACTACTGGGGGTGCATTATGTATAAGGATGCTACTACTACTGGGGGTGCATTATGTATAAGGATGCTACTACTACTGGGGGGCATTATGTATAAGGACGCTACTACTACTACTGGGGGGCATTATGTATAAGGATGCTACTACTACTGGGGGGCATTATGTATAAGGATGCTACTACTACTGGGGGGGCATTATGTATAAGGATGCTACTACTACTGGGGGTGCATTATGTATAAGGATGCTACTACTACTGGGGGGCATTATGTATAAGGATGCTACTACTACTGGGGGGCATTATGTATAAGGATGCTACTACTACTGGGGGGGCATTATGTATAAGGATGCTACTACTACTGGGGGGCATTATGTATAAGGATGCTACTACTACTTGGGGGCATTATGTATAAGGATGCTACTACTACTGGGTGGGCATTATGTATAAGGATGCTACTACTACTGGGGGTGCATTATGTATAAGGATGCTACTACTACTGGGGGTGCATTATGTATAAGGACGCTACTACTACTGGGGGGCATTATGTATAAGGATGCTACTACTACTGGGGGGCATTATGTATAAGGATGCTACTACTACTACTGGGGGTGCATTATGTATAAGGACGCTACTACTACTGGGGGGCATTATGTATAAGGATGCTACTACTACTGGGTGGCATTATGTATAAGGATGCTACTACTACTGGGGGTGCATTATGTATAAGGACGCTACTACTACTGGGGGGCATTATGTATAAGGATGCTACTACTACTGGGGGGCATTATGTATAAGGATGCTACTACTACTGGGGGACATTATGTATAAGGATGCTACTACTACTGGGGGTGCATTATGTATAAGGATGCTACTACTACTGGGGGGCATTATGTATAAGGATGCTACTACTACTGGGGGTGCATTATGTATAAGGATGCTACTACTACTGGGGGGCATTATGTATAAGGATGCTACTACTACTGGGGGGCATTATGTATAAGGATGCTACTACTACTGGGGGTGCATTATGTATAAGGACGCTACTACTACTGGGGGTGCATTATGTATAAGGATGCTACTACTACTGGCGGGCATTATGTATAAGGATGCTACTACTACTGGGGGACATTATGTATAAGGATGCTACTACTACTGGGGGTGCATTATGTATAAGGACGCTACTACTACTGGGGGGCATTATGTATAAGGATGCTACTACTACTGGTGGGCATTATGTATAAGGATGCTACTACTACTGGGTGGCATTATGTATAAGGATGCTACTACTACTGGGGGTGCTTTATGTATAAGGACGCTACTACTACTGGGGGGCATTATGTATAAGGACGCTACTACTACTGGGGGGCATTATGTATAAGGATGCTACTACTACTGGGGGGCATTATGTATAAGGATGCTACTACTACTGGGGGTGCATTATGTTTAAGGACGCTACTACTACTGGGGGGCATTATGTATAAGGATGCTACTACTACTGGGGGGCATTATGTATAAGGATGCTACTACTACTGGGGGGGCATTATGTATAAGGATGCTACTACTACTGGGGGTGCATTATGTATAAGGATGCTACTACTACTGGGGGTGCATTATGTATAAGGATACTACTACTACTGGGGGTGCATTATGTATAAGGACGCTACTACTACTGGGGGCATTATGTATAAGGATGCTACTACTACTGGGGGGCATTATGTATAAGGACGATACTACTACTGGGTTCATTATGTATAAGGATGCTACTACTACTGGGGGTGCATTATGTATAAGGACGCTACTACTACTGGGGGGGCATTATGTATAAGGATGCTACTACTACTGGGGGTGCATTATGTATAAGGATACTACTACTACTGGGGGGGCATTATGCATAAGGATGCTACTACTACTGGGGGTGCATTATGTATAAGGACGCTACTACTACTGGGGGGCATTATGTATAAGGACGCTACTACTACTGGGGGGGCATTATGCATAAGGATGCTACTACTACTGGGGGTGCATTATGTATAAGGACGCTACTACTACTGGGGGTGCATTATGTATAAGGATGCTACTACTACTGGGGGTGCATTATGTATAAGGACGCTACTACTACTACTGGGGGTGCATTATGTATAAGGATGCTACTACTACTGGGGGACATTATGTATAAGGATGCTACTACTACTGGGGGTGCATTATGTATAAGGACGCTACTACTACTGGGGGGCATTATGTATAAGGATGCTACTACTACTGGTGGGCATTATGTATAAGGATGCTACTACTACTGGGTGGCATTATGTATAAGGATGCTACTACTACTGGGGGTGCTTTATGTATAAGGACGCTACTACTACTGGGGGGCATTATGTATAAGGACGCTACTACTACTGGGGGGCATTATGTATAAGGATGCTACTACTACTGGGGGGCATTATGTATAAGGATGCTACTACTACTGGGGGTGCATTATGTATAAGGACGCTACTACTACTGGGGGGCATTATGTATAAGGATGCTACTACTACTGGGGGGCATTATGTATAAGGATGCTACTACTACTGGGGGGGCATTATGTATAAGGATGCTACTACTACTGGGGGTGCATTATGTATAAGGATGCTACTACTACTGGGGGTGCATTATGTATAAGGATACTACTACTACTGGGGGTGCATTATGTATAAGGACGCTACTACTACTGGGGGCATTATGTATAAGGATGCTACTACTACTGGGGGGCATTATGTATAAGGACGATACTACTACTGGGTTCATTATGTATAAGGATGCTACTACTACTGGGGGTGCATTATGTATAAGGACGCTACTACTACTGGGCTGGCATTATGTATAAGGATGCTACTACTACTGGGGGTGCATTATGTATAAGGATACTACTACTACTGGGGGGGGCATTATGCATAAGGATGCTACTACTACTGGGGGTGCATTATGTATAAGGACGCTACTACTACTGGGGGGCATTATGTATAAGGACGCTACTACTACTGGGGGGGCATTATGCATAAGGATGCTACTACTACTGGGGGTGCATTATGTATAAGGACGCTACTACTACTGGGGGTGCATTATGTATAAGGATGCTACTACTACTGGGGGTGCATTATGTATAAGGACGCTACTACTACTACTGGGGGTGCATTATGTATAAGGATGCTACTACTACTGGGGGTGCATTATGTATAAGGACGCTACTACTACTACTGGGGGTGCATTATGTATAAGGATGCTACTACTACTGGGGGGGCATTATGTATAAGGATGCTACTACTACTGGTGAGGGCATTATGTATAAGGATGCTACTACTACTGGGGGTGCATAATGTATAAGGATGCTACTACAACTGGGGTTGCATTATGTATAAGGATGCTACTACTACTGGGGGTGCATTATGTATAAGGATGCTACTACTACTGGGGGTGCATTATGTATAAGGACGCTACTACTACTACTGGGGGTGCATTATGCATAAGAATGCTACTACTACTGGGGGGGCATTATGTATAAGGATGCTACTACTACTGGGGAGGGCATTATGTATAAGGATGCTACTACTACTGGGGGTGCATTATGCATAAGGATGCTACTACTACTGGGGGGCATTATGTATAAGGACGCTACTACTACTGAGGTGGCATTATGTATAAGGACGCTACTACTACTGGGGGGCATCATGTATAAGGACACTACTACTACTGGGAGGGCGTTACGTATAAGGACGCTACTATTACTGGGGGGCATTATGTATAAGGACGCTACCACTACTGGGGGGCATTATGTATATCGACACTACTACTGGGGGGGGGGGCATTACATGTAAGGACGCTACTACTACGGGGGGGGGGATTTCGTGTAACAACGCTACTACTGGGGGGGGCATTATGTATAAGGACGTTACTACTACTGGGGGGGCATTATGTTTAAGGACGTTACTACTACTGGGGGGGCATTATGTATAAGGATGCTACTACTACTGGGGGGGTATTATGAATAAGGATGCTACTAATACTGGGGGGGGGCATTACGTATAAGGATGCTACTACTACTGGGGGCATTATGTATAAGGATGCTACTACTACTGGGGGGCATTATGTATAAGGACGCTACTACTACTGGGGGCATTATGTATAAGGATGCTACTACTACTGGGGGTGCATTATGTATAAGGACGCTACTACTATATAAGGATGCTACTACTACTGGAGGCATTATGTATAAGGATGCTACTACTACTGGGGGGCATTATGTATAAGGACGCTACTACTACTGGGGGCATTATGTATAAGGATGCTACTACTACTTGGGGTGCATTATGTATAAGGACGCTACTACTACTGGGGGGCATTATGTATAACAACGCTACTACTACTGGGGGTGCATTATGTATAAGGACGCTACTACTACTGGGGGGGCATTATGTATAAGGATGCTACTACTACTGGGTGGAGCATTATGTATAAGGATGCTACTACTACTGGGGGTGCATTATGCATAAGGATGCTACTACTACTGGGGGCATTATGTATAAGGACGCTACTACTACTGGGGGGCATTATGTATAAGGATGCTACTACTACTGGGGGTGCATTATGTATAAGGATGCTACTACTACTGGGGGACATTATGTATAAGGATGCTACTACTACTGGGGGTGCATTATGTATAAGGATGCTACTACTACTGGGGGTGCATTATGTATAACGACGCTACTACTACTGGGGGGGCATTATGTATAAGGATGCTACTACTACTGGGGGGGCATTATTTATAAGGATGCTACTACTACTGGGGGTGCATTATGCATAAGGATGCTACTACTACTGGGGGTGCATTATGTATAAGGACGCTACTACTACTGGGGGGGCATTATGTATAAGGATGCTACTACTACTGGGGGTGCATTATGTATAAGGATGCTACTACTACTGGGGGTGCATAATGTATAAGGATGCTACTACTACTGGGGGTGCATTATGCATAAGGATGCTACTACTACTGGGGGCATTATGTATAAGGACGCTACTACTACTGGGGGTGCTTTATGCATAAGGATGCTACTACTACTGGGGGTGCATTATGTATAAGGATGCTACTACTACCGGGGGGGGCATTATGTATAAGGATGCTACTACTACTGGGGGTGCATTATGCATAAGGACGCTACTACTACTGGGGGGCATTATGTATAAGGACGCTACTACTACTGGGGGGCATTATGTATAAGGACACTACTACTACTGGGAGGGCGTTACGTATAAGGACGCTACTATTACTGGGGGGCATTATGTATAAGGACGCTACCACTACTGGGGGGCATTATGTATATCGACACTACTACTGGGGGGGGGGCATTACATGTAAGGACGCTACTACTACGGGGGGGGGCATTTCGTGTAACAACGCTACTACTGGGGGGGGGGGGCATTATGTATAAGGACGTTACTACTACTGGGGGGGCATTATGTTTATGGACGTTACTACTACTGGGGGGGCATTATGTATTAGGATGCTACTACTGGGGGGGTCATTGATGGTCATTCCGAGTTGTTCGCTCGCTAGCACACGCTAGGCCGCCGCCTAC
The DNA here is from genome assembly GCF_028390025.1 of Pseudophryne corroboree. NCBI lineage: Eukaryota > Metazoa > Chordata > Amphibia > Anura > Myobatrachidae > Pseudophryne > Pseudophryne corroboree. Next base: position 52,070 of record NW_026968300.1, read on the forward strand.
TGGGAGTGAATCTTAGCATAGTAGAATTGCAAACGAAAGATTAGCAGAATTGCGAATAGACACTTCTTAGCAGTTTCTGAGTAGCTCGAGACTTACTCCTACAATGCAATCAGTTCAGTCAGTTTCGTTCCAGGTTTGACGTCACAAACACTCCCAGCGTTCGCCCAGACACTCCCCCGTTTCTTCAGACACTCCCGCGTTTTTTTCCAGGAACGGCAGCGTTTTTTCATACACACCCATAAAACGGACAGTTTCCGCCAAGAAACACCCACTTCCTGTCAATCACATTACGATCACCAGAACGAAGAAAAAACCTCTTAATGCCGTGAGTAAAATACCTAACTGCTTAGCAAATTTACTTGGCGCAGTCTCAGTGCGGACATTGCGCATGCGCTTTAGCGACTAATCGCTCCGTTGCGAAAAAATAATAACGAGCGAACAACTCGGAAGGACCACCTTTATGTATAAGGACGCTACTACTACTGGGGGGGCATTATGTATAAGGATGCTACTAATACTGGGGGGGTATTATGAATAAGGATGCTATCAATACTGGGGGGGCATTACGTATAAGGATGCTACTACTACTGGGGGCATTATGTATAAGGATGCTACTACTACTGGGGGGCATTATGTATAAGGACGCTACTACTACTGGGGGCATTATGTATAAGGATGCTACTACTACTGGGGTGGCATTATGTATAACAACGCTACTACTACTGGGGGTGCATTATGTATAAGGACGCTACTACTACTGGAGGTGCATTATGTATAAGGATGCTACTTCTACTGGGGGGCATTATGTATAAGGATGCTACTACTACTGGGGGCATTATGTATAAGGATGCTACTACTACTGGGTGGAGCATTATGTATAAGGATGCTACTACTACTGGGGGTGCATTATGCATAAGGATGCTACTACTACTGGGGGTGCATTATGTATAAGGATGCTACTACTACTGGGGGTGCATAATGTATAAGGATGCTACTACTACTGGGGGTGCATTATGCATAAGGATGCTACTACTACTGGGGGCATTATGCATAAGGATGCTACTACTACTGGGGGCATTATGTATAAGGATGCTACTACTACTACTGGGTGTAGCATTATGTATAAGGATGCTACTACTACTGGGGGAGCACTATGTATAAGGACGCTACTACTACTGGGGGTGCATTATGCATAAGGATGCTACTACTACTGGGTGTAGCATTATATATAAGGATGCTACTACTACTTGGGGTGCATTATGTATAAGGACACTACTACTACTGGGGGTGCATTATGTATAAGGACGCTACTACTACTGGGGGGGCATTATGTATAAGGATGCTACTACTACTGGGGGTGCATTATGTATAAGGATGCTACTACTACTGGGGGTGCATTATGTATAAGGACGCTGCTACTACTACTACTGGGGGTGCATTATGTATAAGGATGCTACTACTACTGGGGGTGCATTATGTATAAGGATGCTACTACTACTGGGGGTGCATTATGTATAAGGACGCTACTACTACTACTGGGGGTGCATTATGTATAAGGACGCTACTACTACTGGGGGGGCATTATGTATAAGGATGCTACTATTACTGGGGGGGGCATTATGTATAAGGATGCTACTACTGGGGGTGCATTATGTATAAGGATGCTACTACTACTGGGGGTGCATTATTTATAAGGATGCTACTACTACTGGGGGTGCATTATGTATAAGGACGCTACTACTACTACTACTGGGGGTGCATTATGTATAAGGATGCTACTACTACTGGGGGTGCATTATGTATAAGGATGCTACTACTACTGGGGGTGCATTATGTATAAGGACGCTACTACTACTACTGGGGGTGCATTATGTATAAGGACGCTACTACTACTGGGGGTGCATTATGTATAAGGATGCTACTACTACTGGGGGTGCATTATGTATAAGGATGCTACTACTACTGGGGGTGCATTATGTATAAGGATGCTACTACTACTGGGGGTGCATTATGTATAACGACGCTACTACTACTACTGGGGGTGCATTATGTATAAGGATGCTACTACTACTGGGGGTGCATTATGTATAAGGACGCTACTACTACTGGGGGTGCATTATGTATAAGGATGCTACTACTACTGGGGGTGCATTATGTATAAGGACGCTACTACTACTGGGGGTGCATTATGTATAACGACGCTACTACTACTACTGGGGGTGCATTATGTATAAGGATGCTACTACTACTGGGGGTGCATTATGTATAAGGACACTACTACTACTGGGGGGGCATTATGTATAAGGATGCTACTACTACTGGGGGGCATTATGTATAAGGACGCTACTACTACTGGGGGTGCATTATGTATAAGGATGCTACTACTACTGGGGGTGCATTATGTATAAGGATGCTACTACTACTGGGGGTGCATTATGTATAAGGATACTACTACTACTGGGGGTGCATTATGTATAAGGATGCTACTACTACTGGGGGTGCATAATGTATAAGGACGCTACTACTAATGGGGGTGCATTATGTACAAGGATGCTACTACTACTAGGGGTGCCTTATATATAAGGATGCTACTACTACTGGGGGTGCATAATGTATAAGGACGCTACTACTACTGGGGGTGCATTATGTATAAGGATGCTACTATTACTGGGGGGGCATTATGTATAAGGATGCTGCTACTACTACTGGGGGTGCATAATGTATAAGGACGCTACTACTACTGGGGGTGCATTATGTATAAGGATGCTACTACTACTGGGGGGCATTATGTATAAGGATGCTACTACTACTGGGGGGCATTATGTATAAGGATGCTACTACTACTGGGGGGCATTATGTATAAGGATGCTACTACTATTACTGGGGTGCATTATGCATAAGGATGCTACTACTACTGGGGGTGCATTATGTATAAGGATGCTACTACTACTGGGGGTGCATAATGTATAAGGATGCTACTACTACTGGGGGGCATTATGTATAAGTACGCTACTACTACTACTGGGGGGCATTATGTATAAGGATGCTACTACTACTGGGGGGCATTATGTATAAGGATGCTACTACTACTGGGGGGGCATTATGTATAAGGATGCTACTACTACTGGGGGTGCATTATGTATAAGGATGCTACTACTACTGGGGGGCATTATGTATAAGGATGCTACAACTACTGGGGGGCATTATGTATAAGGATGCTACTACTACTGGGGGGGATTATGTATAAGGATGCTACTACTACTGGGGGGCATTATGTATAAGGATGCTACTACTACTTGGGGGCATTATGTATAAGGATGCTACTACTACTGGGGGGGGCATTATGTATAAGGATGCTACTACTACTGGGGGTGCATTATGTATAAGGACGCTACTACTACTGGGGGGCATTATGTATAAGGATGCTACTACTACTGGGGGGCATTATGTATAAGGATGCTACTACTACTGGGGGTGCATTATGTATAAGGACGCTACTACTACTGGGGGGCATTATGTATAAGGATGCTACTACTACTGGGTGGCATTATGTATAAGGATGCTACTACTACCGGGGGTGCATTATGTATAAGGACGCTACTACTACTGGGGGGCATTATGTATAAGGACGCTACTACTACTGGGGGGCATTATGTATAAGGATGCTACTACTACTGGGGGGCATTATGTATAAGGATGCTACTACTACTGGGGGTGCATTATGTATAAGGACGCTACTACTACTGGGGGGCATTATGTATAAGGATGCTACTACTACTGGGGGGCATTATGTATAAGGATGCTACTACTACTGGGTGGCATTATGTATAAGGATGCTACTACTACTGGGGGTGCATTATGTATAAGGACGCTACTACTACTGGGGGGCATTATGTATAAGGACGCTACTACTACTGGGGGGCATTATGTATAAGGATGCTACTACTACTGGGGGGCATTATGTATAAGGATGCTACTACTACTGGGGGTGCATTATGTACAAGGACGCTACTACTACTGGGGGGCATTATGTATAAGGATGCTACTACTACTGGGGGGCATTATGTATAAGGATGCTACTACTACTGGGGGGGCATTATGTATAAGGATGCTACTACTACTGGGGGTGCATTATGTATAAGGATGCTACTACTACTGGGGGTGCATTATGTATAAGGATACTACTACTACTGGGGGTGCATTATGTATAAGGACGCTACTACTACTGGGGGCATTATGTATAAGGATGCTACTACTACTGGGGGGCATTATGTATAAGGACGATACTACTACTGGGTTCATTATGTATAAGGATGCTACTACTACTGGGGGTGCATTATGTATAAGGACGCTACTACTACTGGGGGGGCATTATGTATAAGAATGCTACTACTACTGGGGGTGCATTATGTATAAGGATACTACTACTACTGGGGGGGCATTATGCATAAGGACGCTACTACTACTGGGGGTGCATTATGTATAAGGACGCTACTACTACTGGGGGGCATTATGTATAAGGACGCTACTACTACTGGGGGGGGCATTATGCATAAGGATGCTACTACTACTGGGGGTGCATTATGTATAAGGACGCTACTACTACTGGGGGTGCATTATGTATAAGGATGCTACTACTACTGGGGGTGCATTATGTATAAGGATGCTACTACTACTGGGGGACATTATGTATAAGGACGCTGCTACTACTACTGGGGGTGCATTATGTATAAGGATGCTACTACCACTGGGGGTGCATTATGTATAAGGATGCTACTACTACTGGGGGTGCATTATGTATAAGGACGCTACTACTACTACTGGGGGTGCATTATGCATAAGGATGCTACTACTACTGGGGGGGCATTATGTATAAGGATGCTACTACTACTGGGGAGGGCATTATGTATAAGGATGCTGCTACTACTGGGGGTGCATTATGCATAAGGATGCTACTACTACTGGGGGGCATTATGTATAAGGACGCTACTACTACTGGGGGTGCACTACGTATAAGGACGCTACTAAGCGCCTCGAGTCCTGTTGGAGAAAGAGCGCTATATAAATAAAATTATTATTATTATTACTACTGGGGGCATTATGTATAAGGATGCAACTACTAATGGGGGGGCATTATGTATAAGGACGCTACTACTACTGGGGGCATTATGTATAAGGATGCTACTACTACTGGGGGGGCATTATGTATAAGGATGCTACTACTACTGGGGGGGCATTATGTATAAGGACGCTACTACTACTGGGGGGGCATTATGTATAAGGATGCTACTATTACTGGGGGGGCATTATGTATAAGGATGCTACTACTACTGGGGGGGGGGGCACTATGTATAAGGATGCTACTACTAATGGAGGGGGGCATTATGTATAAGGACGCTACTACTACTGGGGGGCATTATGTATAAGGACGCTACTACTACTGGGGGGCATTATGTATAAGGATGCTACTAAAACTGGGGGTGCATTATGTATAAGGACGCTACTACTACTGGGGGGCATTATGTATAAGGATGCTACTACTACTGGGGGCATTATGTATAAGGATGCTACTACTACTGGGGGGCATTATGTATAAGGACGCTACTACTACTGGGGGCATTATGTATAAGGATGCTACTACTACTGGGGGTGCATTATGTATAAGGACTCTACTACTACTGGGGGGCATTATGTATAACAACGCTACTACTACTGGGGGTGCATTATGTATAAGGACGCTACTACTACTGGGGGGGCATTATGTATAAGGATGCTACTACTACTGGGTGGACCATTATGTATAAGGATGCTACTACTACTGGGGGTGCATTATGCATAAGGATGCTACTACTACTGGGTGTGCATTATGCATAAGGATGCTACTACTACTGGGGGCATTATGTATAAGGACGCTACTACTACTGGGGGGCATTATGTATAAGGATGCTACAACTACTGGGGGTGCATTATGTATAAGGATGCTACTACTACTGGGGGACATTATGTATAAGGATGCTACTACTACTGGGGGTGCATTATGTATAAGGATGCTACTACTACTGGGGGTGCATTATGTATAACGACGCTACTACTACTGGGGGGGCATTATGTATAAGGATGCTACTACTACTGGGGGGGCATTATTTATAAGGATGCTACTACTACTGGGGGTGCATTATGCATAAGGATGCTACTACTACTGGGGGTGCATTATGTATAAGGACGCTACTACTACTGGGGGGCATTATGTATAAGGATGCTACTACTACTGGGGGTGCATTATGTATAAGGATGCTACTACTACTGGGGGTGCATAATGTATAAGGATGCTACTACTACTGGGGGTGCATTATGCATAAGGATGCTACTACTACTGGGGGCATTATGTATAAAGACGCTACTACTACTGGGGGTGCATTATGCATAAGGATGCTACTACTACTGGGGGGCATTATGTATAAGGATGCTACTACTACCGGGGGGCATTATGTATAAGGATGCTACTACTACTGGGGCTGCATTATGCATAAGGACGCTACTACTACTGGGGGGCATTATGTATAAGGACGCTACTACTACTGGGGGGCATTATGTATAAGGACACTACTACTAATGGGAGGGCGTTACGTATAAGGACGCTACTATTACTGGTGGGCATTATGTATAAGGACGCTACCACTACTGGGGGGCATTATGTATATCGACACTACTACTGGGGGGGCATTACATGTAAGGACGCTACTACTACGGGGGGGGGGCATTTCGTGTAACAACGCTACTACTGGGGGGGGCATTATGTATAAGGACGTTACTACTACTGGGGGGGCATTATGTTTAAGGACGTTACTACTACTGGGGGGGCATTATGTATTAGGATGCTACTACTGGGGGGGTCATTGATGGTCATTCCGAGTTGTACGCTCGCTAGCTGCTTTTAGCAGCTTTGCACACGCTAGGCCGCCGCCTACTGGGAGTGAATCTTAGCATAGTAGAGTTGCAAACGAAAGATTAGCAGAATTGCGAATAGACACTTCTTAGCAGTTTCTGAGTAGCTCGAGACTTACTCCTACAATGCAATCAGTTCAGTCAGTTTCGTTCCTGGTTTGACGTCACAAACACTCCCAGCGTTCGCCCAGACACTCCCCCGTTTCTTCAGACACTCCCGCGTTTTTTCCCAGGAACGGCAGCGTTTTTTCACACACACCCATAAAACGGACAGTTTCCGCCCAGAAACACCCACTTCCTGTCAATCACATTACGATCACCAGAACGAAGAAAAAACCTCTTAATGCCGTGAGTAAAATACCTAACTGCTTAGCAAATTTACTTGGCGCAGTCTCACTGCGGACATTGCGCATGCGCATTAGCGACTAATCGCTCCGTTGCGAAAAAATAATAATGAGCGAACAACTCGGAAGGACCACCTTTATGTATAAGGACGCTACTACTACTGGGGGGGCATTATGTATAAGGATGCTACTACTACTGGGGGGGTATTATGAATAAGGATGCTATTAATACTGGGGGGGCATTACGTATAAGGATGCTACTACTACTGGGGGCATTATGTATAAGGATGCTACTACTACTGGGGGGCATTATGTATAAGGACGCTACTACTACTGGGGGCATTATGTATAAGGATGCTACTACTACTGGGGTGGCATTATGTATAACAACGCTACTACTACTGGGGGTGCATTATGTATAAGGACGCTACTACTACTGGGGGTGCATTATGTATAAGGATGCTACTACTACTGGGGGTGCATTATGTATAAGGACGCTACTACTACTGGGGGTGCATTATGTATAAGGATGCTACTACTACTGGGGGTGCATTATGCATAAGGATGCTACTACTACTGGGGGTGCATTATGTATAAGGATGCTACTACTACTGGGGGTGCATAATGTATAAGGATGCTACTACTACTGGGGGTGCATAATGTATAAGGATGCTACTACTACTGGGGGTGCATTATGCATAAGGATGCTACTACTACTGGGGGCATTATGCATAAGGATGCTACTACTACTGGGGGCATTATGTATAAGGATGCTACTACTACTACTGGGTGTAGCATTATGTATAAGGATGCTACTACTACTGGGGGTGCATTATGTATAAGGACGCTACTACTACTGGGGGTGCATTATGCATAAGGATGCTACTACTACTGGGTGGAGCATTATGTATAAGGATGCTACTACTACTGGGGGTGCATTATGTATTAGGACACTACTACTACTGGGGGTGCATTATGTATAAGGACGCTACTACTACTGGGGGGGCATTATGTATAAGGATGCTACGACTACTGGGGGGCATTATGTATAAGGACGCTACTACTATTACTGGGGGGCATTATGTATAAGGATGTTACTACTACTGGGGGGGCATTATGTATAAGGATGCTACTACTACTGGGTGGAGCATTATGTATAAGGATGCTACTACTACTGGGGGTGCATTATGTATAAGGATGCTACTACTACTGGGGGTGCATTATGTTTAAGGATGATACTACTACTGGGGGTGCATTATGTATAAGGACGCTACTACTACTGGGGGGGCATTATGTATAAGGACGCTACTACTACTGGGTGGAGCATTATGTATAAGGATGCTACTACTACTGGGGGTGCATTATGTATAAGGACGCTACTACTACTGGGGGTGCATTATGCATAAGGATGCTACTACTACTGGGGGGGCATTATGTATAAGGACGCTACTACTACTGGGGGCATTATGTATAAGGACGCTACTACTACTGGGGGTGCACTACGTATAAGGACGCTACTAAGAGACTTGAGTCCAGTTGGAGAAAGAGATCTATATAAATAAAATTATTATTATTATTACTACTGGGGGCATTATGTATAAGGACGCTATTACTACAGGGGGCATTATGTATAAGGATGCTACTACTACTGGGGGGGCATTATGTATAAGGATGCTACTACTACTGGGGGGGGGGCATTATGTATAAGGACGCTACTACTACTGGGGGGGGCATTATGTATAAGGATGCTACTACTAATGGGGGGGCATTATGTATATGGACGCTACTACTACTGGGGGGGCATTATGTATAAGGATGCTACTATTACTGGGGGGGCATTATGTATAAGGATGCTACTATTACTGGGGGGCTTTATGTATAAGGATGCTACTACTAGTGGGGGGGCATTATGTATAAGGATGCTACTACTACTGGGGAAGCATTATGTATAAGGATGCTACAACCACTGGGGGGGCATTATGTATAAGGATGCTACTACTACTGGGGGGGCATTATGTATAAGGACGCTACTACTACTGGGGGGGCATTATGTATAAGGATGCTACTATTACTGGGGGGGCATTATGTATAAGGATGCTACTATTACTGGGGGGCTTTATGTATAAGGATGCTCCTACTAGTGGGGGGGGAGCATTATGTATAAGGATGCTACTATTACTGGGGGGGCATTATGTATAAGGATGCTACTATTACTGGGGGGGCATTATGTATAAGGATGCTACTATTACTGGGGGGCTTTATGTATAAGGATGCTACTACTAGTGGGGGGGAGCATTTTGTATAAGGATGCTACTATTACTGGGGGGGGGCATTATGTATAAGGATGCTACTATTACTGGGGGGCTTTATGTATAAGGATGCTACTACTAGTGGGGGGGGAGCATTATGTATAAGGATGCTACTATTACTGGGGGGGCATTATGTATAAGGATGCTACTATTACTGGGGGGGCATTATGTATAAGGATGCTACTATTACTGGGGGGCTTTATGTATAAGGATGCTACTACTAGTGGGGGGGGAGCATTATGTATAAGGATGCTACTACTACTGGGGGGGCATTATGTATAAGGATGCTACTACTACTGGGGGTGCATTATGTATAAGGACGCTACTACTACTGAGGGGGCATTATGTATAAGGATGCTACTACTACTGGGGGGACATTATGTATAAGGATGCTACTACTACTGGGGGGCATTATGTATAAGGATGCTACTACTACTGGGGGGGCATTATGTATAAGGATGCTACTACTACTGGGGGGCATTATGTATAAGGACGCTACTACTACTGGGGTGCATTATGTATAAGGATGCTACTACTACTGGGGGGCATTATGTATAAGGACGCTACTACTACTGGGGTACATTATGTATAAGGACGCTACTACTACTGGGGGGGCATTATGTATAAGGATGCTACTACTACTCTGGGGGCATTATGTATAAGGATGCTACTACTACTGGGGGGGCATTATGTATAAGGATGCTACTACTACTGGGGGGCATTATGTATAAGGATGCTACTACTACTGGGGGGCATTATGTATAAGGACGCTACTACTATTACTGGGGGGCATTATGTATAAGGATGTTACTACTACTGGGGGGGTCATTATGTATAAGGATGCTACTACTACTGGGTGGAGCATTATGTATAAGGATGCTACTACTACTGGGGGTGCATTATGTATAAGGACGCTACTACTACTGGGGGTGCATTATGTATAAGGATGCTACTACTACTGGGGGTGCATTATGTATAAGGACGCTACTACTACTGGGGGAGCATTATGTATAAGGACGCTACTACTACTGGGTGGAGCATTATGTATAAGGATGCTACTACTACTGGGGGTGCATTATGTATAAGGACGCTACTACTACTGGGGGTGCATTATGCATAAGGATGCTACTACTACTGGGGGGGCATTATGTATAAGGACGCTACTACTACTGGGGGCATTATGTATAAGGACGCTACTACTACTGGGGGTGCACTACGTATAAGGACGCTACTAAGAGACTTGAGTCCAGTTGGAGAAAGAGATCTATATAAATAAAATTATTATTATTATTACTACTGGGGGCATTATGTATAAGGACGCTATTACTACTGGGGGCATTATGTATAAGGATGCTACTACTACTGGGGGGGCATTATGTATAAGGATGCTACTATTACTGGGGGGGGGCATTATGTATAAGGACGCTACTACTACTGGGGGGGCATTATGTATAAGGATGCTACTACCAATGGGGGGGCATTATGTATATGGACGCTACTACTACTGGGGGGGCATTATGTATAAGGATGCTACTATTACTGGGGGGGCATTATGTATAAAGATGCTACTATTACTGGGGGGCTTTATGTATAAGGATGCTACTACTAGTGGGGGGGGGGGCATTATGTATAAGGATGCTACTACTACTGGGGAAGCATTATGTATAAGGATGCTACAACCACTGGGGGGGCATTATGTATAAGGATGCTACTACTACTGGGGGGGCATTATGTATAAGGACGCTACTACTACTGGGGGGCATTATGTATAAGGATGCTGCTATTACTAGGGGGGCATTATGTATAAGGATGCTACTATTACTGGGGGGCTTTATGTATAAGGATGCTACTACTAGTGGGGGGGGGAGCATTATGTATTAGGATGCTACTATTACTGGGGGGGCATTATGTATAAGGATGCTACTATTACTGGGGGGCATTATGTATAAGGATGCTACTATTACTGGGGGGCTTTATGTATAAGGATGCTACTACTAGTGGGGGGGGGAGCATTATGTATAAGGATGCTACTATTACTGGGGGGGCATTATGTATAAGGATGCTACTATTACTGGGGGGCTTTATGTATAAGGATGCTACTACTAGTGGGGGGGAGCATTATGTATAAGGATGCTACTATTAATGGGGGGGCATTATGTATAAGGATGCTTCTATTACTGGGGGGGCATTATGTATAAGGATGCTACTATTACTGGGGGGCTTTATGTATAAGGATGCTACTATTACTGGGGGGGCATTATGTATAAGGATGCTACTACTTCTGGGGGTGCATTATGAATAAGGACGCTACTACTACTGAGGGGGCATTATGTATAAGGATGCTACTACTACTGGGGGGGCATTATGTATAAGGATGCTACTACTACTGGGGGGCATTATGTATAAGGATGCTACTACTACTGGGGGGGCATTATGTATAAGGATGCTACTACTACTGGGGGGCATTATGTATAAGGACGCTACTACTACTGGGGTGCATTATGTATAAGGATGCTATTACTACTGGGGGGCATTATGTATAAGGACGCTTCTACTACTGGGGTGCATTATGTATAAGGACGCTACTACTACTGGGGGGGCATTATGTATAAGGATGCTACTACTACTGGGGGGGCATTATGTATAAGGATGCTACTACTACTGGGGGGGGCATTATGTATAAGGACGCTACTACTACTGGGGGGGCATTATGTATAAGGATGCTACTACCAATGGGGGGGCATTATGTATATGGACGCTACTACTACTGGGGGGGCATTATGTATAAGGATGCTACTATTACTGGGGGGGCATTATGTATAAGGATGCTACTATTACTGGGGGGCTTTATGTATAAGGATGCTACTACTAGTGGGGGGGGGGGCATTATGTATAAGGATGCTACTACTACTGGGGAAGCATTATGTATAAGGATGCTACAACCACTGGGGGGGCATTATGTATAAGGATGCTACTACTACTGGGGGGGCATTATGTATAAGGACGCTACTACTACTGGGGGGGCATTATGTATAAGGATGCTGCTATTACTGGGGGGGCATTATGTATAAGGATGCTACTATTACTGGGGGGGCTTTATGTATAAGGATGCTACTACTAGTGGGGGGGGAGCATTATGTATTAGGATGCTACTATTACTGGGGGGGCATTATGTATAAGGATGCTACTATTACTGGGGGGCATTATGTATAAGGATGCTACTATTACTGGGGGGCTTTATGTATAAGGATGCTACTACTAGTGGGGGGGAGCATTATGTATAAGGATGCTACTATTACTGGGGGGGCATTATGTATAAGGATGCTACTATTACTGGGGGGCTTTATGTATAAGGATGCTACTACTAGTGGGGGGGGAGCATTATGTATAAGGATGCTACTATTACTGGGGGGGCATTATGTATAAGGATGCTTCTATTACTGGGGGGGCATTATGTATAAGGATGCTACTATTACTGGGGGGCTTTATGTATAAGGATGCTACTACTAGTGGGGGGGAGCATTATGTATAAGGATGCTACTACTACTGGGGGGGCATTATGTATAAGGATGCTACTACTTCTGGGGGTGCATTATGTATAAGGACGCTACTACTACTGAGGGGGCATTATGTATAAGGATGCTACTACTACTGGGGGGGGCATTATGTATAAGGATGCTACTACTACTGGGGGGCATTATGTATAAGGATGCTACTACTACTGGGGGGGCATTATGTATAAGGATGCTACTACTACTGGGGGGCATTATGTATAAGGACGCTACTACTACTGGGGTGCATTATGTATAAGGATGCTATTACTACTGGGGGGCATTATGTATAAGGACGCTACTACTACTGGGGTGCATTATGTATAAGGACGCTACTACTACTGGGGGGGCATTATGTATAAGGATGCTACTACTACTGGGGGGGCATTATGTATAAGGATGCTACTACTACTGGGGGGGCATTATGTATAAGGATGCTACTACTACTGGGGGGCATTATGTATAAGGATGCTACTACTAGTGGGGGGGGGCATTATGTATAAGGATGCTACTACTAATGAGGGGGCATTATGTTTAAGGATGCTACAACCACTGGGGGGGCATTATGCATAAGGATGCTACTACTACTGGGGGGCATTATGTATAAGGACGCTACTACTACTGGGGGGCATTATGTATAAGGACACTACTACTACTGGGGGGGCATTATGTATAAGGACACTACTACTACTGGGAGGGCATTATGTATAAGGACGCTACTACTACTGGGGGGGCATTATGTATAAGGACACTACTACTACTGGGAGGGCATTATGTATAAGGACACTACTACTACTGGGGGGCATTATGTATAAGGACACTACTACTACTGGGAGGGCATTATGTATAAGGACACTACTACTACTGGGAGGGCATTATGTATAAGGACACTACTACTACTGGGGGGGCATTATGTATAAGGACACTACTACTACTGGGGGGGGCATTATGTATAAGGACACTACTACTACTGGGGGGGCATTATGTATAAGGACACTACTACTACTGGGGGGGCATTATGTATAAGGACACTACTACTACTGGGGGGGGCATTATGTATAAGGACACTACTACTACTGGGAGGGCATTATGTATAAGGACACTACTACTACTGGGAGGGCATTATGTATAAGGACACTACTACTACTGGGAGGGCATTATGTATAAGGACGCTACTACTACTGGGAGGGCATTATGTATAAGGACACTACTACTACTGGGAGGGCATTATGTATAAGGATGCTACTACTACTGGGAGGGCATTATGTATAAGGATGCTACTACTACTGGGAGGGCATTATGAATAATGAAATAGAAAGATAGTTCCACCAGCGCAAACAGTTATAAGAAATGGATACTTATTCCAATATCGTTGATGGTATTGGCAACTTTGTTTTTTTCTCCCAGTCAGATGTCATAGAATTTACAGGAGAGAAAATAAAAATACCATAGTGTGATACAGTTTTTAATCAAAAAATCAACAATATATTAAAATATCCCTGCAAGGATATTGTATAAAACAGATAAACCACCGTTTTCACACAGATTTTCACACTGAACATATGATTATAGGCAGCTGGGTATTGAGTGTAATTACCAATGTAATAAGAGAACTGTGCCATGAGTTCTCAAATAAGCATGCACCAAATGAATTCCATATATGTCAGCAGCATGTGAACACACTTAAAAAAGCTGGGATATCCTAAACCGATCCGTGAGGTGGATAATTACCAGTTCCAGATGAAGAACTGGCAGCGCTCAGTTCTTAAACGCTTTTTGAACCGAGAGAAAGTCCTGGGCTGCAGCTCCAAGTCCCTCCGTTCTGTCCGCACTCAGGATCGTCTGGTTCCCCCAGCAGCGGCACCCACGCGTTCCGACCCTCACCAGGGGTCTTTCTCAAGGTAAGCCGTAGAGCAAAGTAGGTCCATACTTCTTTGGAGGTGTTTAAAAACCTCCCGCTGTCTCATGATTGGTCCCGGCGCGTGAGTCTCTATACAGCACAAAACTACATGTCCCATGACTCCTTGCGCAAGGACCGTCACATCCTGTTTCCTGAACATCGCGTCTCGTTGTCATGGTGACGCGTGACAGAGAGAATTTTGGCTGTTTTAAATGAAAAATGCAACATCTTAGTATTGTCACATAGGTCCCAGCCATAAACTCTAATTAGAGCTTAATAATGAACTTATTTGCTTCATCCCGCCACCAATTTCAAGTAACATATCCACATACAGAATGAAAAGTTTAAATGGAAATGTTTTGATAAAGAACGGAGTCAGTGTGAAACATTAGAGATAGACATAAAAAAGTAGGAAAAATATTTTCTAGAGGAACCACTTTACCTCGAAATCGGTATTTAAACCGCCTGGTTTTAATGTTCCAAATCCATATATCCTTTTCATCTCTGTTTTTGCCAATTGGGCATTTGTGTCCCTTTTTCTCCAATGTCCCTTAACACACTGATTACCTATAAAATGTTTTATAGCCTTTGGGGAGCAGTCATGATGTCTCCGGAAATGGTCTGACAGGGCATGGCTCTCCAAGCCATTTTTAATGTTCCTCAAATGTTCCCCTATACGGACCTTAAGGGGTCTAGAAGTCCTACCTATATAGGATAACCCACAAATGCACTCGATGTTATAAATTACATTTTTCGGATGGCATGTAATAAACTCGTTGATTTCCCAAGTGTTGTTATTGATTATCACTTGGGAAATCTTACCAGTGCTTTTTGTTTTGATGGCTTTGCACCCTAAACAGGTCCCGCACCTAAAAAAAACCTTTCGTTTTTATCCCTACAGTAGGTTTTAATGAGGGGAGGGCCCTCCTTACTAGGTTTGTGCCAATATTGGGAGCTCGCCTATATATATATTTAGCTCTTTCTGGGAGATGCTTCCCTATGACCGGATCCTGTTTCAGGATATTCCAATTTTTGTTGATGGATTTATTGACTTGTTTGTGCTGTCTATTATAGGTAGTAATAAACGCCCATTCATGGTCTTTTGATTTTTCTGTTTTCTGTTTCGTTTCCAATAGATCACCTCTGGGGATATTGCTGACCTCTTCCTTTATTTTGATAAGTTTTGAGACTTCGTAACCACTCGCCTCAAACTTCTCGCATAGTTGGTCTGCTTGTTCTAAAAACACTTTTCTTTGGGAACAATTCCTCCTTATCCTCCTTATTTGACCCCCAGGTATCGACCCCAACCAATTGTGACGATGACAACTATCTATCCCTATATAACATAGGGAATCAGTTGGTTTAGTGAAATTTTTTGTTTGGAGGGTTCCATTCTCAACGTAGATGGAAATGTCCAGGAAGTTGACAGATTGTCTGCTGCTCTGGAAGGTAAATTCAATATTGGAAGTATTCCTATTTAAATATGTGCAAAACTCCAATAAGGAGGCCTCCTCCCCCTTCCAGATAAACAGCACGTCGTCTATATACCTGGTCCAGGACACCAGGTTCGCTCCATGGGGATGGTCCCCCCAAATATGGGCTTCCTCCCATTGCCCCAACAAGATGTTAGCGTAACTTTGAGCGAACCTGGTGCCCATAGCGGTTCCCACTTTCTGTATATAGAACTATTCATCGAAAACAAAATAATTGTTTGTCAAAATGAATTTCACCGCTTCCACTAGGAACTCTTGTAGACCTTGGTTTATGGTGCTCTTCTTCAAACAATTACTGATTGCTAGGATCCCTTCTTGATGATCTATAATGGTATATAGTGCCCTTATATCCGCTGTCACTAATATATAGTTGTCCTGCCATTCTATCTTTTCCACTAAGTTGAGGACTGCTGTGGTGTCTTTCAGATGGGATTTATTACAAACCACTAATGGTTGCAGATAAAAATCGATGAACTCGGACATGTTGGAAGTCACTGAATTTATGCCCGATACGATCGGTCTACCTGGTGGGTTCAGGGGGTCTTTGTGCATCTTGGGTAAGACATAAAGAACAGGAATATCTGGTTCTACATTAATCAAGAATTTTTGCTCTTCTTCCTCTAAAATGCCCAATTTGCTGTACTTCTCAACCAGAAGTTGTAACCTGCCGATAGTGTTATCTGTAGGATCTGCTCTTAATTTGTGGTACGTGCTCCTATCTTCTAATTGTCTGAAAACCTCTCTTTCGTATTTGACTCTGTCCATCAAAACCATCCCCCCGCCCTTATCGGCCGGTTTAATAATGACATCGGTCAGGTCTTTCAGATCTTTTAATGCTTGTCTTTCCTTGTAAGTTAAATTGCATTTTCCCTTATTGCTTTCTATTTTTTTAATATCATTATGTACAAGGTTGAAAAAGGTATCCAAAAAACTTCCCTTAATATATGTCGGATAGAAAATGGATTTGGGCCTAAACGGGGTAGATGAAGTACTGGTACTATCTATTGGTGTCTCCTCTTTACTCATGAAGAACTTTTTCACGGTTAATTTCCGCATATACTTATAGAGATCTACAAAGGTCTCAAATTTATTTAAATCGATTGTTGGAGCGTATTTTAAACCCTTTTCCAACACAGAGGACTCTTCCTTGGTTAATACATGGTTGCTTAAGTTGAAAATTTTTACTTTGCCCATTGTTTGTGATTTGATGGTGTCCTTTTCCTCTTGATTGATGGGCACCTCCTCTACTTTCTTTTTATCTTTCTTTTTGTTTTTATTTTTATTTCTCCTGGTCTTTTGCTTCTTTTTGTTTTTATCCCCCCCTCTCTTACCCCTAGTTCTTTTCAACGTGTGGGGTACTGGGGCCGACCCCGATCTAAACAAATGTGGGGAGGAAATATTTTGATTTAATACTTCATATCTATTTCTATATCTGGTGGGTGTATCCTGATTATACCCTCTATTCCCCCTTTCCGGGGACCCTCTCCTTCCATTTCTTCCCTCATCCCTCCAAGTTCTTAAATCCCTATAGAGGGGTCTGGAGTCGAAGTTCCTTCTTTGGGTTATCTCTTCCCTGTTAGGTCTCCATGATCCCCTAAGATTCTCCCTCTGAGTCCCTGGATTTTGTCTACCTGTCTCCTTATATGTGTTGTAATCTTGGTTCTTCCGTTTGGTATTTTTTATCCATGTTTTAGGTCTAACCACTGGAGTTTCCTGCATCTTTATGTTCTCTACCTCCGCATTCTGTCTATCCATTTTATCCATTCTTATGGTATTCTTATCTCTAGGAAATTTCCTCTTTTTGCGCTCCACTATTATTTTCTCCGTTCTTTTAATATTTAACTCAATTTTTGTTTCCCAATCTTTGTAGACACGAGTATCTACAAATGGTGTGGCAAGGTCCTTATAGTTATCAATTTTTTCCTCTAATGTAAGTAAATTTTTCTTTCTATCCTTAATTATTAATTTCATCAATGAGAAAGAACATTCTCTCAGAATGTCATTCCATTCATTAGTGAAGTTTTCATCTGCGTTTGAAAAGGAGGCGGTTTTGCTCATTAGAAGACCCTTTGGAATCATATCGTTTGCAATATATTTTTCCAGGGTTACAACTTCCCACCATGTATTATTTTCTTTTAAAAGGACATTTTCCAATTTCCTCATAATACATAAACATCATCTATAGGTTTTCAGTGTGTTAAGGGACCTTGGAGAAAAAGGGACACAAATGCCCAATTGGCAAAAACAGAGATGAAAAGGATATATTGATTTGGAACATTAAAACCAGGCGGTTTAAATACCGATTTCGAGGTAAAGTGGTTCCTCTAGAAAATATTTTTCCTACTTTTTTATGTCTATCTCTAATGTTTCACACTGACTCCGTTCTTTATCAAAACATTTCCATTTAAACTTTTCATTCTGTATGTGGATATGTCACTTGAAATTGGTGTCGAGATATAGCAAATAAGTTCATTATTAAGCTCTAATTAGATTTTATGGCTGGGACCTATGTGACAATACTAAGATGTTGCATTTTTCATTTAAAACAGCCAAAATTCTCTCTGTCACGCGTCACCATGACAACGAGACGCGATGTTCTGGAAACAGGATGCGACGGTCCTTGCGCAAGGAGTCATGGGACATGTAGTTTTGTGCTGTATAGAGACTCACGCGCCGGGACCAATCATGAGACAGCGGGAGGTTTTTAAACACCTCCAAAGAAGTATGGACCTACTTTGCTCTATGGCTTACCTTGAGAAAGACCCCTGGTGAGGGTCGGAACGCGTGGGTGCCGCTGCTGGGGGAACCAGACGATCCTGAGTGCGGACAGAACGGAGGGACTTGGAGCTGCAGCCCAGGACTTTCTCTCGGTTCAAAAAGCGTTTAAGAACTGAGCGCTGCCAGTTCTTCATCTGGAACTGGTAATTATCCACCTCACGGATCGGTTTAGGATATCCCAGCTTTTTTAAGTGTGTTCACATGCTGCTGACATATATGGAATTCATTTGGTGCATGCTTATTTGAGAACTCGTGACACAGTTCTCTTATTACATTGGTAATTACACTCAATACCCAGCTGCCTATAATCATATGTTCAGTGTGAAAATCTGTGTGAAAACGGTGGTTTATCTGTTTTATACAATATCCTTGCAGGGATATTTTAATATATTGTTGATTTTTTGATTAAAAACTGTATCACACTATGGTATTTTTATTTTCTCTCCTGTAAATTCTATGACATCTGACTGGGAGAAAAAAACAAAGTTGCCAATACCATCAACGATATTGGAATAAGTATCCATTTCTTATAACTGTTTGCGCTGGTGGAACTATCTTTCTATTTTTTTGTCTAGTAACTTTTGGTGGAGGGCTGGGAAAACCTCTCTTTGAGATTTAGTACAACTAGCAGCTTAGTGCGCACAGAGATTCAGATTCTCCTTTCTTTTTTCAGTCTTGTATGAATTTTCCTTGCATTCTGGTATTTCAAGTGCAGCAGTCATGTTTAACTATAGGGAAAAGAGAAAGACTGTCTTTGATGATGCGTTTAAACAGGAAGGCGAGCCTATAGAGGTCCTAGATGATGACCTCGACAGTATTATGAGGAAATTGGAAAATGTCCTTTTAAAAGAAAATAATACATGGTGGGAAGTTGTAACCCTGGAAAAATATATTGCAAACAATATGATTCTAAAGGGTCTTCTAATGAGCAAAACCGCCTCCTTTTCAAACGCCGATGAAAACTTCACTAATGAATGGAATGACATTCTGAGAGAATGTTCTTTCTCATTGATGAAATTAATAATTAAGGATAGAAAGAAAAATTTACTTACATTAGAGGAAAAAATTGATAACTATAAGGACCTTGCCACACCATTTGTAGATACTCGTGTCTACAAAGATTGGGAAACAAAAATTGAGTTAAATATTAAAAGAACGGAGAAAATAATAGTGGAGCGCAAAAAGAGGAAATTTCCTAGAGATAAGAATACCATAAGAATGGATAAAATGGATAGACAGAATGCGGAGGTAGAGAACATAAAGATGCAGGAAACTCCAGTGGTTAGACCTAAAACATGGATAAAAAATACCAAATGGAAGAACCAAGATTACAACACATATAAGGAGACAGGTAGACAAAATCCAGGGACTCAGAGGGAGAATCTTAGGGGATCATGGAGACCTAACAGGGAAGAGATAACCCAAAGAAGGAACTTCGACTCCAGACCCCTCTATAGGGATTTAAGAACTTGGAGGGATGAGGGAAGAAATGGAAGGAGAGGGTCCCCGGAAAGGGGGAATAGAGGGTATAATCAGGATACACCCACCAGATATAGAAATAGATATGAAGTATTAAATCAAAATATTTCCTCCCCACATTTGTTTAGATCGGGGTCGGCCCCAGTACCCCACACGTTGAAAAGAACTAGGGGTAAGAGAGGGGGGGATAAAAACAAAAAGAAGCAAAAGACCAGGAGAAATAAAAATAAAAACAAAAAGAAAGATAAAAAGAAAGTAGAGAAGGTGCCCATCAATCAAGTGGAAAAGGATACCATCAAATCACAAACAATGGGCAAAGTAAAAATGTTCAACTTAAGCAACCATGTATTAACCAAGGAAGAGTCCTCTGTGTTGGAAAAGGGTTTAAAATACGCTCCAACAAACGATTTAAATAAATTTGAGACCTTTGTAGATCTCCATAAGTATATGCGGAAATTAACCGTGAAAAAGTTCTTCATGAGTAAAGAGGAGACACCAATAGATAGTGCCAGTACTTCATCTACCCCGTTTAGGCCCAAATCCATTTTCTATCCGACATATATTAAGGGAAGTTTTTTGGATACCTTTTTCAACCTTGTACATAATGATATTAAAAAAATAGAAAGCAATAAGGGAAAATGCAATTTAACTTACAAGGAAAGACAAGCATTAAAAGATCTGAAAGACCTGACCGATGTCATCATTAAACCTGCCGATAAGGGCGGGGTGGTGGTTTTGATGGACAGAGTCAAATACGAAAGAGAGGTTTTCAGACAATTAGAAGATAGGAGCATGTACCACAAATTAAGAGCAGATCCTACAGATAACACTATCGGCAGGTTACAACTCCTGGTTGAGAAGTACAGCAAATTGGGCATTTTAGAGGAAAAAGAGCAAAAATTCTTGATTAATGTAGAACCAGATATTCCTGTTCTTTATGTCTTACCCAAGATGCACAAAGACCCCCTGAACCCCCCAGGTAGACCGATCGTATCGGGCATAAATTCAGTGACTTCCAACATGTCCGAGTTCATCGATTTTTATCTGCAACCATTAGTGGTTTGTAATAAATCCCATCTGAAAGACACCACAGCAGTCCTCAACTTAGTGGAAAAGATAGAATGGCAGGACAACTATATATTAGTGACAGCGGATATAAGGGCACTATATACCATTATAGATCATCAAGAAGGGATCCTAGCAATCAGTAATTGTTTGAAGAAGAGCACCATAAACCAAGGTCTACAAGAGTTCCTAGTGGAAGCGGTGAAATTCATTTTTACAAACAATTATTTTGTTTTCGATGAACAGTTCTATATACAGAAAGTGGGGACCGCTATGGGCACCCGGTTCGATCCAAGTTACGCTAACATCTTTTTGGGGCAATGGGAGGAAGCCCATATTTGGGGGGACCACCCCCATGGAGCGAACCTGGTGTCCTGGACCAGGTATATAGACGAGGTGCTGTTTATCTGGAAGGGGGAGGAGGCCTCCTTATTGGAGTTTTGCACATATTTAAATAGGAATACTTCCAATATTGAATTTACCTTCCAGAGCAGCAGACAATCTGTCAACTTCCTGGACATTTCCATCTACGTTGAGAATGGAACCCTCCAAACAAAAAATGTAACTAAACCAACTGATTCCCTATGTTATATAGGGATAGATAGTTGTCATCATCAC
The DNA here is from genome assembly GCF_028390025.1 of Pseudophryne corroboree. Taxonomy (NCBI): domain Eukaryota; kingdom Metazoa; phylum Chordata; class Amphibia; order Anura; family Myobatrachidae; genus Pseudophryne; species Pseudophryne corroboree. The sequence continues at coordinate 74,552 of NW_026968300.1, forward strand.
AATTGGTTGGGGTCAATACCTGAGGGTCAAATAAGGAGGAATTGTTCCCAAAGAAAAGTGTTTTTAGAACAAGCAGACCAACTATGCGAGAAATTTGAGGCGAGTGGTTTCGAAGTCTCAAAACTTATCAAAATAAAGGAAGAGGTCAGCAATATCCCCAGAGGTGACCTATTGGAAACGAAACAGAAAACAGAAAAATCAAAAGACCATGAATGGGCGTTTATTACTACCTATAATAGACAGCACAAACAAGTCGAAAAATCCATCAACAAAAATTGGAATATCCTGAAACAGGATCCGTTAATAGGGAAGCATCTCCCAGAAAGACCTAAATATATATATATAGGTGAGCTCCCAATATTGGCACAAACCTAGTAAGGAGTGCCCTCCCCTCATTAAAACCTACTGTAGGGATAAAAACGAAAGGTTTTTTTAGGTGCGGGACCTGTTTAGGGTGCAAAGCCATCAAAACAAAAAGCACTGGTAAGATTTCCCAAGTGATAATCAATAACAACACTTGGGAAATCAACAAGTTTATTACATGCCATACGAAAAATTTAATTTATAACATCGAGTGCATTTGTGGGTTATCCTATATAGGTAGGACTTCTAGACCCCTTAAGGTCCGTATAGGGGAACATTTGAGGAACATTAAAAATGGCTTGGAGAGCCATGCCCTGTCAGACCATTTCCGGAGACATCATGACTGCTCCCCAAAGGCTATAAAACATTTTATAGGTAATCAGTGTGTTAAGGGACATTGGAGAAAAAGGGACACAAATGCCCAAATGGCAAAAACAGAGATGAAAAGGATATATGGATTTGGAACATTAAAACCAGGCGGTTTAAATACCGATTTCGAGGCAAAGTGGTTCCTCTAGAAAATATTTTTCCTACTTTTCTATGTCTATCTCTAATGTTTCACACTGACTCCGTTCTTTATCAAAACATTTCCATTTAAACTTTTCATTCTGTATGTGGATATGTCACTTGAAATTGGTGGCGGGATATAGCAAATAAGTTCATTATTAAGCTCTAATTAGATTTTATGGCTGGGACCTATGTGACAATACTAAGATGTTGCATTTTTCATTTAAAACAGCCAAAATTCTCTCTGTCACGCGTCACCATGACAACGAGACGCGATGTTCAGGAAACAGGATGTGACGGTCCTTGCGCAAGGAGTCATGGGACATGTAGTTTTGTGCTGTATAGAGACTCACGCGCCGGGACCAATCATGAGACAGCGGGAGGTTTTTAAACACCTCCAAAGAAGTATGGACCTACTTTGCTCTACGGCTTACCTTGAGAAAGACCCCTGGTGAGGGTCGGAACGCGTGGGTGCCGCTGCTGGGGGAACCAGACGATCCTGAGTGCGGACAGAACGGAGGGACTTGGAGCTGCAGCCCAGGACTTTCTCTCGGTTCAAAAAGCGTTTAAGAACTGAGCGCTGCCAGTTCTTCATCTGGAACTGGTAATTATCCACCTCACGGATCGGTTTAGGATATCCCAGCTTTTTTAAGTGTGTTCACATGCTGCTGACATATATGGAATTCATTTGGTGCATGCTTATTTGAGAACTCATGGCACAGTTCTCTTATTACATTGGTAATTACACTCAATACCCAGCTGCCTATAATCATATGTTCAGTGTGAAAATCTGTGTGAAAACGGTGGTTTATCTGTTTTATACAATATCCTTGCAGGGATATTTTAATATATTGTTGATTTTTTGATTAAAAACTGTATCACACTATGGTATTTTTATTTTCTCTCCTGTAAATTCTATGACATCTGACTGGGAGAAAAAAACAAAGTTGCCAATACCATCAACGATATTGGAATAAGTATCCATTTCTTATAACTGTTTGCGCTGGTGGAACTATCTTTCTATTTTTTTGTCTAGTAACTTTTGGTGGAGGGCTGGGAAAACCTCTCTTTGAGATTTAGTACAACTAGCAGCTTAGTGCGCACAGAGATTCAGATTCTCCTTTCTTTTTTCATTACGTATAATGACGCTACTATTACTGGAGGGGCATTATGTATAATGACGCTACTATTACTGGGGGTGCATTATGTATAAGGATGCTACTACTACTGGGGGTGCATTATGTATAAGGATGCTACTACTACTGGGGGTGCATTATGTATAAGGATGCTACTACTACTGGGGGGGATTATGTATAAGGATGCTACTACTACTGGGGGTGCATTATGTATAAGGACGCTACTACTACTGGGGGGGCATTATGTATAAGGATGCTACTACTACTGGGGGTGCATTATGTATAAGGATGCTACTACTACTGGGGGGGCATTATGTATAAGGACGCTACTACTACTACTGGGGGGGCATTATGTATAAGGACGCTACTACTACTGGGGGTGCATTATGTATAAGGACGCTACTACTACTGGGGGGCATTATGTATAAGGACGCTACTACTACTGGGGGACATTATGTATAAGGACGCTACTACTACTGGGGGGGCATTATGTATAAGGACGCTACTACTACTGGGGGGACATTATGTATAAAGACGCTACTACTGGGGGGCATTATGTATAAAGACGCTACTACTACTGGGGGCATTATGTATAAAGACGCTACTACTACTGGGGGCATTATGTATAAGGATGCTACTACTACTGGGGGGGATTATGTATAAGGACGCTACTACTACTGGGGGGGCATTATGTATAAGGATGCTACTACTACTGGGGGGGCATTATGTATAAGGATGCTACTACTACTGGGGGGCATTATGTATAAGGACGCTACTACTACTGGGGGGATTATGTATAAGGGTGCTACTACTACTGGGGGGCATTATGTATAAGGACGCTACTACTACTGGGGGGGCATTATGTATAAGGATGCTACTACTACTGGGGGCATTATGTATAAGGACGCTACTACTACTGGGGGGCATTATGTATAAGGATGCTACTACTGGGGGGCATTATGTATAAGGATGCTACTACTACTGGGGGTGCATTATGTATAAGGACGCTACTACTACTGGGGGGGCATTATGTATAAGGATGCTACTACTACTGGGGGGGCATTATGTATAAAGACGCTACTACTACTGGGGGCATTATGTATAAGGATGCTACTACTACTGGGGGGGATTATGTATAAGGACGCTACTACTACTGGGGGGGCATTATGTATAAGGATGCTACTACTACTGGGGGGGCATTATGTATAAGGATGCTACTACTACTGGGGGGCATTATGTATAAGGACGCTACTACTACTGGTGGGATTATGTATAAGGGTGCTACTACTACTGGGGGGCATTATGTTTAAGGACGCTACTACTACTGGGGGGGCATTATGTATAAGGATGCTACTACTACTGGGGGGCATTATGTATAAGGATGCTACTACTACTGGGGGGGAATTATGTATAAGGACGCTACTACTACTGGGGGGCATTATGTATAAGGATGCTACTACTACTGGGGGGGCATTATGTATAAGGATGCTACTACTACTGGGGGGCATTACGTATAATGATGCTACTACTACTGGGGGGGGGCATTATGTATAAGGATGCTACTACTACTGGGGGGGATTATGTATAAGGATGCTACTACTACTGGGGGGGCATTACATATAAGGACGCTACTACTACGGGGGGGCATTACGTATAAGGATGCTACTATTACTGGGGGGGCATTATGTATAAGGACGCTACCACTACTGGGGGGCATTATGTATATCGACACTACTACTGGGGGGGGGGCATTACATATAAGGACGCTATTACTACGGGGGGGCATTACGTGTAACGACGCTACAACTGGGGGGGGGGCATTACATATAAGGACGCTGCTATTACTGGGGGGGCATTATGTATAAGGATGCTACTACTGGGGAGGTCATTGGTGGTCATTCCGAGTTGTTCGCTCGCTATCTGCTTTTAGCAGCTTTGCACACGCTAGGCCGCCGCCTACTGGGAGTGAATCTTAGCATAGTAGAATTGCAAACGAAAGATTAGCAGATTTGCGAATAGACACTTCTTAGTAGTTTCTGAGTAGCTCGCCACTTACTCCTACACTGCGATCAGTTCAGTCAGTTTCGTTCCTGGTTTGACGTCACAAACACTCCCAGCGTTCGCCCAGACACTCCCCCGTTTCTTCAGACACTCCCGCGTTTTTTCCAGGAACGGCAGCTTTTTTCACACACACCCATAAAACGGACAGTTTCCGCCCAGAAACACCCACTTCCTGTCAATCACATTACGATCACCAGAACGAAGAAAAAACCTCGTAATGCCGTGAGTAAAATACCTAACTGCTTAGCAAATTTACTTGGCGCAGTCGCACTGCGGACATTGCGCATGCGCATTAGCGACTAATCGATCCGTTGCGAAAAAATAATAACGAGCGAACAACTCGGAATGACCACCTTTATGTATAAGGACGCTACTACTACTGGGGGTGCATTATGTATAAGGATGCTACTACTACTGGGGGGGCATTATGTATAAGGACGCTACTACTACTACTGGGGGGGCATTATGTATAAGGACGCTACTACTACTGGGGGTGCATTATGTATAAGGACGCTACTACTACTGGGGGGCATTATGTATAAGGACGCTACTACTACTGGGGGACATTATGTATAAGGACGCTACTACTACTGGGGGGGCATTATGTATAAGGACGCTACTACTACTGGGGGGACATTATGTATAAAGACGCTACTACTGGGGGGCATTATGTATAAAGACGCAACTACTACTGGGGGCATTATGTATAAATACGCTACTACTACTGGGGGCATTATGTATAAGGATGCTACTACTACTTGGGGGGATTATGTATAAGGACGCTACTACTACTGGGGGGGCATTATGTATAAGGACGCTACTACTACTGGGGGGGCATTATGTATAAGGATGCTACTACTACTGGGGGGCATTATGTATAAGGACGCTACTACTACTGGGGGGCATTATGTATAAGGATGCTACTACTGGGGGGCATTATGTATAAGGATGCTACTACTACTGGGGGTGCATTATGTATAAGGACGCTACTACTACTGGGGGGGCATTATGTATAAGGATGCTACTACTACTGGGGGGGCATTATGTATAAAGACGCTACTACTACTGGGGGCATTATGTATAAGGACGCTACTACTACTGGGGGGCATTATGTATAAGGACGCTATTACTACTGGGGGCATTATGTATAAGGACGCTATTACTACTGGGGGCATTATGTATAAGGATGCTACTACTACTGGGGGGCATTATGTATAAGGACGCTACTACTACTGGGGGGCATTATGTATAAGGACGCTATTACTACTGGGGTCATTATGTATAAGGATGCTACTACTACTGGGGGGGATTATGTATAAGGACGCTACTACTACTGGGGGGGCATTATGTATAAGGATGCTACTACTACTGGGGGGGCATTATGTATAAGGACGCTACTACTACTGGGGGGATTATGTATAAGGGTGCTACTACTACTGGGGGGCATTATGTATAAGGACGCTACTACTACTGGGGGGCATTATGTATAAGGATGCTACTTACTACTGGGGGGCATTATGTATAAGGACGCTACTACTACTGGGGGGGAATTATGTATAAGGACGCTACTACTACTGGGGGGCATTATGTATAAGGATGCTACTACTACTGGGGGGGCATTATGTATAAGGATGCTACTACTACTGTGGGTGCATTATGTATAAGGATGCTACTACTACTGGGGGGGAATTATGTATAAGGACGCTACTACTACTGGGGGGCATTATGTATAAGGATGCTACTACTACTGGGGGGGCATTATGTATAAGGATGCTACTACTACTGGGGGGCATTATGTATAAGGATGCTACTACTACTGGGGGGGCATTATGTATAAGGATGCTACTACTACTGGGGGGCATTATGTATAAGGATGCTACTACTACTGGGGTGCATTATGTATAAGGACGCTACTACTACTGGGGGGGCATTATGTATAAGGATGCTACTACTACTGGGGGGGCATTATGTATAAGGACGCTACTACTACTGGGGTGCATTATGTATAAGGATGCTACTACTACTGGGGTGCATTATGTATAAGGACGCTACTACTACTGGGGGGGCATTATGTATATGGATGCTACTACTACTGGGGGGGCATTATGTATAAGGACGCTACTACTACTGGGGGGGCATTATGTATAAGGACGCTACTACTACTGGGGGGGCATTATGTATAAGGATGCTACTACTACTGGGGGGGTATTATGTATAAGGATGCTACTACTAGGGGCATTATGCATAAGGATGCTACTACTACTGGGGGGGCATTATGTATAAGGATGCTACTACTACTGGGGGGGCATTATGTATAAGGATGCTACTACTACTACTGGGGTGCATTATGTATAAGGATGCTACTACTGGGGAGGCATTATGTATAAGGATGCTACTACTACTGGGGGGTATTATGTATAAGGAGGATGCCACTATTACTGGGGGGGCATTCTGTATAAGGATGCTACTACTACTGGGGGGGGGCATTATGTATAAGGATGCTACTACTACTCGGTGGAGCATTATGTATAAGGATGCTACTATTACTGGGGGGGCATTATGTATAAGGACGCTACTACTACTGGGGAGGCATTATGTATAAGGATGCTACTACTACTGGGGGGTATTATGTATAAGGATGCTACTATTACTGGGGGGGCATTATGTATAAGGATGCTACTACTACTGGGGGGGGCATTATGTATAAGGATGCTACTACTACTCGGTGGAGCATTATGTATAAGGATGCTACTATTACTGGGGGGGCATTATGTATAAGGACGCTACTACTACTGGGGGGGCAATATGTATAAGGACGCTACTACTACTGGGGGGCATTATGTATAAGGACGCTACTACTACTGGGGGTGCATTATGTATAAGGACGATACTACTACTGGGGGCATTATATATGTGGATGCTACTACTACTGGGGGGGCACTATGTATAAGGACGCTACTACTACTGGGGGGGGCAATATGTATAAGGACGCTACTACTACTGGGGGGCATTATGTATAAGGACGCTACTACTACTGGGGGGCATTATGTATAAGGATGCTACTACTACTGGGGGGGCATTATGTATAAGGATGTTACTACTACTGTGGGTGCATTATGTATAAGGATGCTACTACTACTGGGGGTGCATTATGTATAAGGACGCTACTACTACTGGGGGGGCATTATGTATAAGGATGCTACTACTACTGGGGGGAATTATGTATAAAGACGCTACTACTACTGGGGGGGTATTCTGTATAAGGATGCTAATACTACTACTGGGGGGGCATTATGCATAAGGATGCTACTACTACTGGGGGGGCATTATGTATAAGGATGCTACTACTACTGGGGGGGCATTATGTATAAGGATGCTACTACTACTGGGGTGCATTATGTATAAGGACGCTACTACTACTGGGGGGGCATTATGTATAAGGATGCTACTACTACTGGGGGGTATTATGTATAAGGATGCTACTATTACTGGGGGGGGCATTATGTATAAGGATGCTACTACTACTGGGGGGGGCATTATGTATAAGGATGCTACTACTACTCGGTGAAGCATTATGTATAAGGATGCTACTATTACAGAGGGGGCATTATGTATAAGGACGCTACTACTACTGGGGGGGGCATTATGTATAAGGACGCTACTACTACTGGGGGGCATTATGTATAAGGACGCTACTACTACTGGGGGTGCATTATGTATATGGACGATACTACTACTGGAGGCATTATGTATGAGGATGCTACTACTACTGGGGGGACACTATGTATAAGGACGCTACTACTACTACTGGGGGGGGCACTATGTATAAGGACGCTACTACTACTACTGGGGGGCATTATGTATAAGGACGCTACTACTACTGGGGGGGAATTATGTATAAGGACGCTACTACTACTGGGGGGCATTATGTTATAAGGATGCTACTACTACTGGGGGGGCATTATGTATAAGGATGCTACTACTACTGTGGGTGCATTATGTATAAGGATGCTACTACTACTGGGGGTGCATTATGTATAAGGACGCTACTACTACTGGGGGGGCATTATGTATAAGGATGCTACTACTACTGGGGGGGGCATTATGTATAAAGACGCTACTACTACTGGGGGCATTATGTATAAGGATGCTACTACTACTGGGGGATTATGTATAAGGTCGCTACTACTACTGGGGTGCATTATGTATAAGGATGCTATTACTACTGGGGGGACATTATGTATAAGGACGCTACTACTACTGGGGGGACATTATGTATAAGGGACGCTACTACTACTGGGGGGGCATTATGTTTAAGGATGCTACTACTACTGGGGGGCATTATGTATAAGGGACGCTACTACTACTGGGGGGGATTATGTATAAGGGTGCTACTACTACTGGGGGGGCATTATGTATAAGGACGCTACTACTACTGGGGGGGCATTATGTATAAGGATGCTACTACTACTGGGGGGCATTATGTATAAGGACGCTACTACTACTGGGGGGAATTATGTATAAGGACGCTACTACTACTGGGGGGCATTATGTATAAGGATGCTACTACTACTGGGGGGGCATTATGTATAAGGATGCTACTACTACTGTGGGTGCATTATGTATAAGGATGCTACTACTACTGGGGGGGCATTATGTATAAGGATGCTACTACTACTGGGGGGCATTACGTATAATGATGCTACTACTACTGGGGGGGGGGGGCATTATGTATAAGGATGCTACTACTACTGGGGGGGATTATGTATAAGGATGCTACTACTACTGGGGGGGCATTACATATAAGGACGCTACTACTACGGGGGGGGCATTACGTATAAGGATGCTACTATTACTGGGGGGGCATTATGTATAAGGACGCTACTACTACTGGGGGGCATTATGTATATCGACACTACTACTGGGGGGGGGGGGCATTACATATAAGGACGCTATTACTACGGGGGGGCATTACGTGTAACGACGCTACTACTGGGGGGGGGGGCATTACATATAAGGACGCTGCTATTACTGGGGGGGCATTATGTATAAGGATGCTACTACTGGGGAGGTCATTGGTGGTCATTCCGAGTTGTTCGCTCGCTATCTGCTTTCAGCAGCTTTGCACACGCTAGGCCGCCGCCTACTGGGAGTGAATCTTAGCATAGTAGAATTGCGAACTAAAGATTAGCAGATTTGCGAATAGACACTTCTTAGCAGTTTCTGAGTAGCTCGACACTTACTCCTACACTGCGATCAGTTCAGTCAGTTTCGTTCCTGGTTTGACGCCACAAACACTCCCAGCGTTCGCCGAGACACTCCCCCGTTTCTTCAGACACTCCCGCGTTTTTTCCAGGAACGGCAGCTTTTTTTCACACACACCCATAAAACGGACAGTTTCCGCCCAGAAACACCCACTTCCTGTCAATCACATTACGATCACCAGAACGAAGAAAAAACCTCGTAATGCCGTGAGTAAAATACCTAACTGCTTAGCTAATTTACTTGGTGCAGTCGCACTGCGGACATTGCGCATGCGCATTAGCGACTAATCGATCCGTTGCAAAAAAATAATAACGAGCGAACAACTCGGAATGACCACCTTTATGTATAAGGACGCTACTACTACTGGGGGGGGCATTATGTATAAGGATGCTACTACTACTGGGGGGAATTATGTATAAGGACGCTACTACTACTGGGGGCATTATGTATAAGGATGCTACTACTACTGGGGGTGCATTATGTATAAGGATGCTACTACTACTGGGGGTGCATTATGTATAAGGATGCTACTACTACTGGGGGGGGGGGCATTATGTATTAGGACGCTACTACTACTACTGGGGGTGCATTATGTATAAGGATGCTACTACTACTGGGGGGCATTATGTATAAGGACGCTACTACTACTGGGGGGCATTATGTATAAGGATGCTACTACTACTGGGGGGGGCATTATGTATAAGGATGCTACTACTACTGGGGGCGGGGCATTATGTATAAGGATGCTACTACTACTGGGGGGGGCATTATGTATAAGGACGCTACTACTACTGGGGATGCATTATGTATAAGGACGCTACTACTACTACTGGGGGTGCATTATGTATAAGGATGCTACTACTACTGGGTGAGGCATTATGTATTAGGATTTTACTACTACTGGGGGGGGCATTATGTATAAGGACGCTACTACTACTGGGGGTGTATTATGCATAAGGATGCTGCTACTACTACTGGGGGTGCATTATGTATAAGGACGCTACTACTACTGGGGGTGCACTACGTATAAGGACGCTACTAAGCGCCTTTAGTCCTGTTGGAGAAAGAGCGCTATATAAATAAAATTATTATTATTATTATTATTACTACTGGGGCATAATGTATAAGGATGCTACTACTACTGGGGGGGGCATTATGTATAAGGCTGCTACTACTACTGGGGGTGCATTATGTATACGGATGCTACTACTACTGGGGGGGCATTATGTATAAGGATGCTACTACTACTGGGGGGGCATTATGTATAAAGATGCTACTACTACTGGGGGGGCATTATGTATAAGGATGCTACTTCTACTGGGGGGGCATTATGTATAAGGACGCTACTACTACTGGGGGGGCATTATGTATAAGGATGCTACTACTACTGGGGGGGCATTATGTATAAGGATGCTACTACTACTGGGGGGCATTATGTATAAGGATGCTACTACTACTGGGGGGCATTATGTATAAGGACGCTACTACTACTTGGGGGCATTATGTATAAAGATGCTACTACTACTGGGGGGGCATTATGTATAAGGATGCTACTACTACTGGGGGGGCATTATGTATAAGGATGCTACTACTACTGGGGGGGTATTATGTATAAGGATGCTACTACTACTACTGGGGGGGAATTATGCATAAGGATGCTACTACTACTGGGGGGGCATTATGTATAAGGATGCTACTACTACTGGGGGGGCATTATGTATAAGGATGTTACTACTACTGGGGTGCATTATGTATAAGGACGCTACTACTACTGGGGGGGCATTATGTATTAGGATGCTACTACTACTGGGGGGTATTATGTATAAGGATGCTACTATTACTGGGGGGGCATTATGTATAAGGATGCTACTACTACTGGGGGGGGCATTATGTATAAGGATGCTACTACTACTCGGTGGAGCATTATGTATAAGGATGCTACTATTACTGGGGGGGCATTATGTATAAGGACGCTACTACTACTGGGGGGGCATTATGTATAAGGACGCTACTACTACTGGGGGGCATTATGTATAAGGACGCTACTACTACTGGGGGTGCATTATGTATAAGGACGATACTACTACTGGGGGCATTATGTATGAGGATGCTACTACTACTGGGGGGGCATTATGTATAAGGACGCTACTACTACTGGGGGGCACTATGTATAAGGACGCTACTACTACTGGGGGGGCATTATGTATAAGGACGCTACTACTACTTGGGGTGCATTATGTATAAGGACGATACTACTACTGGGGGCATTATGTATGAGGATGCTACTACTACTGGGGGTGCATTATGTATAAGGACACTACTACTACTGGGGTGGCATTATGTATAAGGACACTACTACTACTGGGGTGGCATTATGTATAAGGATGCTACTACTACTGGGGGCATTATGTATAAGGACACTACTACTACTGGGGGGCATTATGTATAAGGATGCTACTACTACTGGGGTGGAATTATGTATAAGGACACTACTACTACTGGGGTGGCATTATGTATAAGGATGCTGCTACTACTACTGGGGTGGCATTATGTATAAGGATGCTACTACTACTGGGGGGCATTATGTATAAGGATGCTACTACTACTGGGGAGCATTATGTATAAGGACACTACTACTACTGGGGGTGCATTATGTATAAGGATGCTACTACTACTGGGGGGGCATTATGTATAAGGACGCTACTACTACTGGGGGGCATTATGTATAAGGACTCTACTACTACTTGGGGGGCACTATGTATAAGGACGCTACTACTACTGGGGGGCATTATGTATAAGGACACTACTACTACTGGGGGGGCATTATGTATAAGGACGCTACTACTACTGGGGGGGCATTATGTATAAGGATGCTACTACTACTGGGGGGGCACTATGTATAAGGACGCTACTACTACTGGGGGGGCACTATGTATAAGGACGCTACTACTACTGGGGGGGCATTATGTATAAGGACGCTACTACTACTGGGGGTGCATTATGTATAAGGACGATACTACTACTGGGGGCATTATGTATGAGGATGCTACTACTACTGGGGGTGCATTATGTATAAGGACACTACTACTACTGGGGTGGCATTATGTATAAGGATACTACTACTACTGGGGGTGCATTATGTATAAGGACGATACTACTGGGGGCATTATGTATAAGGATACTACTACTACTGGGGGTGCATTATGTATAAGGACGCTACTACTACTGGGGGGGCACTATGTATAAGGACGCTACTACTACTGGGGGGGCATTATGTATAAGGACGCTACTACTACTGGGGGTGCATTATGTATAAGGACGATACTACTACTGGGGGCATTATGTATGAGGATGCTACTACTACTGGGGGTGCATTATGTATAAGGATACTACTACTACTGGGGGGGCACTATGTATAAGGACGCTACTACTACTGGGGGTGCATTATGTATAAGGATGCTACTACTACTACTGGGGGGCATTATGTATAAGGACACTACTACTACTGGGGTGGCATTATGTATAAGGATACTACTACTGGGGGGCATTATGTATAAGGACGCTACTACTACTGGGGGGCATTATGTATAAGGATGCTACTACTACAGGGGGGCACTATGTATAAGGACGCTACTACTACTGGGGGAGCACTATGTATAAGGACGCTACTACTACTGGGGGAGCATTATGTATAAGGATGCTACTACTACTGGGGGTGCATTATGTATAAGGATGCTACTGCTACTGGGGGGGCACTATGTATAAGGACGCTACTACTACTGGGGGGGCACTATGTATAAGGACGCTACTACTACTGGGGGGAGCATTATGTACAAGGATGCTACTACTACTGGGGTGCATTACATATAAGGACGCTACTACTACTGGGGTGCATTATGTATAAGGATTCTACTACTTCTGGGGGGCATTATGTATAAGGATGCTACTACTACTGGGGGTGCATTATGTATAAGGACGCTACTTCTACTGGGGGGCATTATGTATAAGGATGCTACTACTACTGGGGGTGCATTATGTATAAGGATGCTACTACTACTGGGGGAGCATTATGTATAAGGATGCTACTACTACTGTGGGGGCATTATGTATAAGGATGCTACTACTACTGGGGGTGCATTATGTATAAGGATGCTACTACTTCTGGGGGGCATTATGTATAAGGATGCTTCTACTACTGGGGAAGCATTATGTATAAGGATGCTACTACTACTGGGGGGCATTATGTATAAGGATGCTACTACTACTGGGGGTGCATTATGTATAAGGATGCTACTACTACTGGGGAGCATTACATATAAGGATGCTACTACTACTGGGGGCATTATGTATAAGGACGCTACTACTACTACTGGGGGGGCATTATGTATAAGGACGCTACTACTACTGGGGGGAGCATTATGTATAAGGACGCTACTACCACTGGGGGGCATTATGTATAAGGATGCTACTACTACTGGGGGTGCATTATGTATAAGGACGCTACTACTACTGGGGGGCATTATGTATAAGGATGCTACTACTTCTGGGGTGCATTATGTATAAGGACGCTACTACTACTGGGGAGCATTACGTATAAGGATGCTACTACTACTGGGGGGCATTATGTACAAGGATGCTACTACTACAAGGGAGCATTATGTATAAGGATGCTACTACTACTGGGGGGGCATTATGTATAAGGATGCTACTACTACTGGGGGACATTATGTACAAGGATGCTACTACTACTGGGGAGCATTATGTATAAGGATGCTACTACTACTGGGGGGGGCATTATGTATAAGGACGCTACTACTACTGGGGAGCATTACGTATAAGGATGCTACTACTACTGGGGAGCATTACGTATAAGGATGCTACTACTACTGGGGGGCATTATGTATAAGGATGCTACTACTACTGGGGGTGCATTATGTATAAGTATGCTACTACTACCGGGGTGCATTATGTATAAGGACGCTACTACTACTGGGGAGCATTACGTATAAGGATGCTACTACTACTGGGGGGCATTATGTATAAGGATGCTACTACTACTGGGGGTGCATTATGTATAAGGATGCTACTACTACTGTGGGGCATTATGTATAAGGATGCTACTACTACTGGGGGGACATTATGTATAAGGATGCTACTACTACTGGGGGGCATTATGTATAAGGATGCTACTACTACTGGGGGGACATTATGTATAAGGATGCTACTACTACTGGGGGGCATTATGTATAAGGATGCTACTACTACTGGGGGTGCATTATGTATAAGGATGCTACTACTGCTGTGGGGCATTATGTATAAGGATGCTACTACTACTGGGTGGCATTATGTATAAGGATGCTACTACTACTGGGGGGACATTATGTATAAGGATGCTACTACTACTGGGGGGACACTATGTATAAGGATGCTAATACTACTGGGGGGGCATTATGTATAAGGACGCTACTACTACTGGGGGCATTATGTATAAGGACGCTACTACTACTGGGGGTGCATTATGTATAGGGATGCTACTACTACTGGGGGTGCATTATGTATAAGGATGCTACTACTACTGGGGGTGCATTATGTATAAGGATGCTACTACTACTACTACTGGGGGGGCATTATGTATAAGGATGCTACTACTACTGGGGGTGCATTATGTATAAGGATGCTACTACTAATGGGGGTGCATTATGTATAAGGATGCTACTACTACTGGGGGGGGGGCATTATGTATAAGGATGCTACTACTACTGGGGGGGCATTATGTATAAGGATGCTACTACTATTGGGGGTGCATTATGTATAAGGATGCTACTACTACTGTGGGGGCATTATGTATAAGGACGCTACTACTACTGGGGGAGCATTATGTATAAGGACGCTACTACTACTGGGGTGCATTATGTATAAGGATGCTACTACTACTGTGGGGGCATTATGTATAAGGACGCTACTACTACTGGGGGAGCATTATGTATAAGGACGCTACTACTACTGGGGGTGCATTATGTATAAGGACGCTACTACTACTGTGGGGGCATTATGTATAAGGACGCTACTACTACTGGGGGGCATTATGTATAAGGACGCTACTACTACTGGGGGAGCATTATGTATAAGGACGCTACTACTACTGAAGGTGCATTATGTATAAGGACGCTACTACTACTGGGGGGGATTATGTATAAGGATGCTACTACTACTGGGGGAGCATTATGTATAAGGACGCTACTACTACTGGGGTGCATTATGTATAAGGACGCTACTACTACTGTGGGGGCATTATGTATAAGGACGCTACTACTACTGGGGGAGCATTATGTATAAGGACGCTACTACTACTGGGGGGGCATTATGTATAATGACGCTACTACTACTGGGGGTGCATTATGTATAAGGATGCTACTACTACTGGGGAGCATTATGTATAAGGACGCTACTACTACTGGGGGGGCATTATGTATAAGGATGCTTCTACTACTGGGGTGCATTATGTATAAGGATGCTACTACTACTGGGGTGCATTATGTATAAGGATGCTACTACTACTGTGGGGGCATTATGTATAAGGACGCTACTACTACTGGGGGGCATTATGTATAAGGACGCTACTACTACTGGGGTGCATTATGTATAAGGATGCTACTACTACTGTGGGGGCATTATGTATTAGGACGCTACTACTACTGGGGGAGCATTATGTATAAGGACGCTACTACTACTGGGGGGGCATTATGTATAATGACGCTACTACTACTGGGGGTGCAATATGTATAAGGACGCTACTACTACTGGGGGTGCATTATGTATAAGGATGCTACTACTACTGGGGAGGCACTATGTATAAGGACGCTACTACTACTGGGGGAGCATTATGTATAAGGATGCTACTACTACTGGGGGTGCATTATGCATAAGGATGCTACTACTACTGGGGGGGCACTATGTATAAGGACGCTACTACTACTGGGGGGGCACTATGTATAAGGACGCTACTACTACTGGGGGGAGCATTATGTATAAGGATGCTACTACTACTGGGGTGCATTACATATAAGGACGCTACTACTACTGGGGTGCATTATGTATAAGGATGCTACTACTTCTGGGGGGCATTATGTATAAGGATGCTACTACTACTGGGGGTGCATTATGTATAAGGACGCTACTTCTACTGGGGGGCATTATGTATAAGGATGCTACTACTACTGGGGGTGCATTATGTATAAGGATGCTACTACTACTGGGGGAGCATTATGTATAAGGATGCTACTACTACTGGGGGGGCATTATGTATAAGGATGCTACTACTACTGGGGGTGCATTATGTATAAGGATGCTACTACTTCTGGGGGTGCATTATGTATAAGGATGCTACTACTACTGTGGGGGCATTATGTATAAGGACGCTACTACTACTGGGGGAGCATTATGTATAATAACAAAGCAGAATTCCTTTGTCGTATAAACAACCCTTTATGAAGTCTAAGAACACTGTACGCTGTTTGCTTAAGAAGTACCGTAAGGGTACGCTATTTGCGTAACGATCGCTCCGCCGTAGGCGAGACGCTCAAGCGTCACGTTCGCTCACGGCCCAGTGATCACAGGACACGTTATTGGTTATGACTAGAGTAATGATTCGCTGTGGCGTAGCATACGCTCGAGACCACGAGGAGGTCACCAGCGGCGCAGACGCTCACAACGCTATACCTTTGTGTTTAAACCTTATACCAATGAAATACACAGAATAACTTAATGTGAATACAGGGTGTAAGTGCAACCTTGTGTAACCTGACTAACTACAAAGCTGCTTGAGCGTCACCGACGCTCAAGTGAACACTTAACACTATAGAAAATACACAGATACTGGTTTAGGGTCCAAAGCCTATTAGCTGTATTATATCTAATATACTTGTAAAAGGGGATAACAGTACAAATGATACACTACAATATAACAGAGACTTCCTAACCAAAATACAATACTACCTAATACAATTTAATACTAGTCTAGGGGAGATGTGAGAGAAACGAGAAAGAGGGAGAGAGAGAGAGAGAAGTGGAGAGAGATGAGAGAAATTGGCTCACAGTAAGACAATGATTACGGAGAGAAACTTACGCACAAGGGGAAACGATCGCAAGCGCCTCTGGACATCCAGCTTCCTGATTATCAGCAATGAGAACCATTTGAAGAGAAGTGAAAGCTGGATGTCACAGACCCGTCTTTTATGCTACTCACACAATGCAATCTAATGGTCCCTACAGTCTCACTGTCCATTGGACGCAGGAACTCGGCTTCGCATTATAACAAAGGTCATAGGTTGATTCATACAGGTAAACTGTATCAGTGGTCTTGGTTATGCAAAACAATGGGTGATAACTAACACATTCCTGTCTTCTGGAGAGCTATTGTTTGGCGAATACAAAACAGAATCCTGTCTGGGTTCTGTTCTATATATTAATGATGTCCACTTTCAGTTGAGACAATGACGTCTCAGCCCTTATTTTCCTGTATACAAATCCAGCCCCATTTGTAAACACAGGTGTTGGCCTTCTTCATTGAGTCTCAAAGCTCAGTGTAATTAAAGGCTATTGCACTCCGTCTGCGGGAAAGATACTGATTTGGAGTACAATTGATCTTCAATTACTATTCCTGTGTTTACCTTATGCATGTGTAGATATGAGGCCCTCTTAACATGCAAACTATTGTTTGGGGGATCTCTGAGGTCAAAGAGACATTTGAGACCCACTGATGCCTGTCTCCAACTGTTCAGATGCATGACTAAGTAAGAACAAATAAAATGGACATAACTTCTTATGTCCATAACTATTCGCACGAGCGATTAATCCGCTCCAAACCAACACCGGAATATTGCTATTTAAATACTCTTCCGATAGGTACCAAACACCACTGTCTGACTCCTGTTAGACCCTTCGCACAATACAAAGAGGGATTCCTCCGTTCAGGGACATTCTATATTAACCAAACTTTCAGAATCTATCAAAGGGACCATAATCTATAAACTACATTAATACTGAAAATATGTAACGTATGAATCGCACGCTATGACTACATAAACTCTACCGTAAATACGCATACCGTGCGCCCGCGGGTGCACGCTATTGCGGGTATGCGTCTTCACGGGAGAGCGTACGCATGCGCAGCGCGGACCAGTGTGCGGTGCAAATATGGCAACGTGCATAGAGACATTTTTCTGACTTTGACAGTCTACCCTTTGGCAGTCAATAATAACTGCCACCTTCTAAAACATTTCAAAAGGAGAAAAATGTAAGTCAGGGGTTAATTGATTTCCATGGTGGGGAAAGGAAGAAGAGTGGAGTAGGTGTGAAGAGGGTATGACCTAGTGAGAAAGCAGAAGCATGTGTGTATGAGTCCATGTTTGGAGGGTCATGTATCATCGTGCCGTACGTGTGGTAAATCAAGCTTCGAGGTATTGCGAAGTATACATTTGAATTCCTTCTTATCCCGTACTAAGGGTCTGTGGATGGGCTGTCAAACTCTACCGAGCTCATTTCGGCTTTCAGTTGTAACAAAATGGGGATGCACATTTTAGTTGATGATACATGAAATGGGGGAAGTATGTGGTTGCTGATATCTGTGCCTGCATTCCCTATACTATGTGTGTTATTACCTGAGGGTTGTAGGGATGAAGATGAAGAACACTTATGGAAAATGCAATGATATTCTATGTCAGGTAAATGTACATCTGTCGTCGAAGTTTTGTTCGGTATCAGTTGAAAGTCGTCTTCTTTGCGCTGTTTTGCTCCTTAGGCATGAGCAACAAGCTTTGTCAGTGCCATCAGATTTACAAAAATGTTGGGCTAGCGTGAGTTTAAAAATACTAGGGAAACTGGGGATCCATGGCAAAGTTCATCAAGTGTCCATTTCTCAAGTGGTCAAAACTTCATCTTTGGTGCTTGTCTGTTGTCTGTATAGCGTCTCATCAACTTCCTCATCCAAGGGGGTCTTGTTATCTTGGAGAAAAGCAGAAAAACAGGTGAAAGAAACGGACCGTATAATCGTATTTTCATCACATCCTGGTTTCTATCATTGGGTCATAAATCAAATCCAGGTTAATTACGGTTTCCTCACTCCTCAAGCTCATCACTTTTGTACTTTGTTTGCACCTCATTAAAGCCTGCCCGCATCTAAATATCAATCCAATCGATATAACGACACCCAAGATACATAGTAGAAACTTTCCAACATCCATTATGACTCCTTGAGCCCAGTCTCCTAAACCGGAGAACCAATTTCGCGGGTTCAACCATGACACCCAACCAGTCAGCTCATTACCCACAGCAGCAAGGGTGAGATTGTGTTTTCGGCGAAATTCCCACTTCAATTGGAGAATATCGTCCATCTTTTGATCTATGACCTCGACCGGATCCTCGGTGCTATTCGTGATATACGTGCAACACTTTATGCCGTACTGTGTTGGCAATGTAACACAATATCCGCCTGTTACTGCTGTAAGATAATTAAGAACCATCCTATGCTGAACTAGTTCTGTTTTGTAAGCTTGAAGTTCTCTTCCAGTGTATCTAAACGTGTCATCATACATTTCAGTGATATTATCTAACAAATTGGCGAGTGCGGAAATGTATCTATAATTCATCACTCCTCGAGCGGTACGAGTGAAATCTAACGCTACCAGAACCTGAATCCCGGTGGATTCATGGATAAGATCAGAGGCCGGATGCTCTAACCTTTCTGACAGTTGTCTTTTAACTCGGTGCTCGTAATGAGTGTGAGTATAAGGAGCTTGGGCACCACGGTGTATGTCCTTCATTTTGTCATGTGTAACAGTCATCACTTCAGGCAATACTTTTCCAATATAACACAATCCTTCAGAGTTTGGGGCAAGCCACTTGTACGCCTTTCTCCCGCATATGAAATATGCATCATCGGGGAGAACATAAGGGACGGAGAAGGACATGACCATGTTACAAACCTTCCAGGTGAAATCTCCTGACCCTAATTCTTCCATCTGCTTAATGCACGTATCAGTTTGTACGATATGTGCACAGTATCCTGGTGATACCTCTCCAACTTTAGTAATCCTATTTCCTAAGGTATATCGATACCGGAAAGATTTTCCTCTACTAGCTATGTGGCGTACGAGCTCTGTATCTGTAGGCATTCTATCTGCTCTGTGTGAAAAGGTCATGGTAAGGTTGCTCCATGACACTTCCCAATTTCCCGGCTTACGGGGATTGGAGATATTAAAACATAAGAGGGACCTATCCACATGGTATTGGTGGAGCTTCAAACTAGGAGGGCTGGAGATGTTAAACCTCCGGTCCACCGGTCTCCCACCCCTTAGCTCAAGTACCTCCCCTAACGTTAAAGGAAATGGTACTAGCCCTGATTTGCTATGACCCTGAGGTACTTGAGAGCATACCCAACAATCTGTTTTATTTAACACGTTACCCACTAAGGAGTGATAGTCACTCAATGGATGCCGGTCCATATGGATATTAAAACTGGATTGGCATTATTGTTACAGAGCCTACAGATACAGTTTTCTTTTTAACTAACAATCCTTCACAATTGTTTACAAATAACATGGTTGTTAGATCGTGCCCGGTACTCGCCTTTGCTTGGTGATTGGGTTGCTATTGGAAATTTACACCTCCGTCTCAGTCATCAGGACCTTTCTGGATCCTTTCTCGACCTCACTGGTACTCTCACCGAAACAGACTGCTCTGGTCAACATCATGGTTAACGGGAAAAATCCATATCACAGTCTCTTGGGGCAAGTCCATCTTACAGGAGGAGAAAAGAAGAAATTTGTAAAGGGGGTATAAGAAAACAGTTTGAGGGGGAGAGAACTTGTTACGATAATAAGTTCTCTCGTCTTGTCGTTCTTCTTGTTCTGCTGTCCTCTCAAAAGGTGCTGTCTCTTCAGTCTTCCGAATGAACCTTCTGGTGATGTAATCTTTCTTCCTAACCGGCGATCTTTCTGTAAGGAGAAAAAAATCTGGCATTACCATTGGTCCAACTGAGGGGTGACATACCATCTTTAAATCATGGAAACATGAGTGAGAAGAGAGAGAAAATAAAAAACAAAAGAGATAGAGAACAATTCATGTGCATATATACATTACATAACTCGACAATAACCATCAATAAGAGAAGAGAAACAAAGCATTTTTAAACATTGTCAACATTAAGAAAACATTGTCAGACTATTAGGCTGTCGTATCTACGTGTCTAATGGTTTCCTTGAGCAGTCCCTCCCCACCAGCACTTGCATTATTCCACTGTCTGTATCTGGCCAGAATACATTGTGGTGGATAGGTCATGCTGGGGTTTGGTAGACTTCTGCAAGGACCAAGCGAATATGCAATGTTTGAATTCTTACCAATAATCGTCAGAGATGGGGATAGAGAGAGAGAGAAAAAACATTTTTCACAAATACATTTACAACGTTTAACCTGGTCATTCCTGTGTCTTCAGTGAATGACCTCCCAATTTACTAACCATTACCTCAGGCTTACCATCCGTCGTATGATCACCTTTCTTGACTACCTATCATGGGTGTGGCTCAAAATTCCTCCTATCTGATCTCTGATTATAATGGTGTGTGTTGTAATTTTGCTCATTTCTTGGTCTAGGGGGTCTAACTTTATGTGGGTTATTACAGTTGTTGGCATAATGCCCTTCTCTTCTACAATTGTAACAAATCCTTGGCTTTCTCCATGTGCTAGGGGCCTGGGGTTCCGGTCGACTTGATGCATTCTCTAGTGCTTGGATGTTCAGTGTCATCAACCGCTCTCCCTGCGCTTCCCTGGTTCTTTTGATATTTCGGTCATGCTCGATAGCGGACTCTCTTAATGCCGCAACCGAGATACCTCTCCAATGAGGTATTGAGGTTTGTACCCTAATTTTTAGTGTGTCTTTCGAGTTGCTCGCTAATACGGACACAGCTACCTCTCTGTGGTGTACATTAGTTTCAATGTCATCTATACCAGTGTACCTAGCCATATCCTGCAGAGCCCGGTGAAAATACTCTTCTGCGGATTCACCTTCTTTTTGTCTTATTGTATAGATTTTATTCCACTTTGCTACTGTAGGAAAATATTCTTTCAACTGTAGATTGATTCTTTTTACATTATCTTGGTTATACTTGTTTGTTAGTGGCACTTCCTCATCTAGCTTACAATCAGTGATAAATTTCAATGAATCAACATCGGGGGGTAAACATGCCCTCAAAACTGTCCTCCAATCTTTGTTACTTGGCTCTGCAGTATGTCCTAGCACTCTAATGTATCTTTGACAAGCAACTAAGTCTTTCCTGGGATCAGGAAATTCAGACAGAATTGCTCTTAATTCTGTTCGGGAAAAAGGGCAGTACATGGCGATGTTCCTGACAGGAGTGATTCCTGAAGAGTCAGTTTCCCCATTTGGTACTGCAATTACCCTAACAGGATTAAGTCCAGTAATGTCATTCTGAATTGATTCTATGATATAAGGTACATTTGTTTGTGCGTGATGTATAATACCATACATACCTGTGGACACGACCTCACCTGACCCTCCATTAGGGGGTTTGATTACAGTTTTTTTACCGATTGGGTCGCGTCCACCTGGATGTCTTGTGTGATGGCTTCTGGAGGAGGTGCCGACATCGTTCTGGGTTCACTTTCTTGTTGGTGTCCCTGAGGAAAGTTTAACATGGGGTGCGACTTGCATGGGTTAATAGTTGTACATTCAACAGCATTACAATTAGCATTGTTACATTTATCACACTTATTCTTATTATCTGTACTACTGTTGCTAAGAGCATTTTTATTGTTCACCCCTGTGCTTCTCTCCGCAATCATAATTCTCCCTGCTGCCACGTTTCTCCTCTCAAGATGAAAGTTAGGTATGTAAGTTACATTTCTCTGTATTTCACTTTCCTGTAGCCATAACTGCAAACAATCATCATGTTTAACCCGTAGTTTCAAGTATTTTATGAGACAGATCCTCCGCCTTAAATTATGCAACACCTCTAAGTCAAAACTACCTATCCCGGGAAATGGTACCTTATCCCCCGCAGTCATTCGTGTCCATTCATCACAAAAGGTCTCAGAGTGGGGACCATATTTCCCCCACATTACTAACCGAGCAGACCCTCGGGGTCTGCAAGCCTCTGGAGTCTGAATCCTGACCTCCGACCGTCTCTGTATTGTGCACTTGGCTGCCATTGTGGACCTTTTTAACACAGAAAAAACTTCCTAAAATGCACCAAACACAGAACTTCGTTGGAAATCCTTAAAGCTCTTCCACTGAACTTCTTCTGCTCCGGGTATCTCCGTTCCGCCTTCTAGCAGACACGTGTAGCCGTTGCAGGCCCTATTTTTAGAGATTTTCCTGAGAAAATTCCCTTCCTTTTTCTTTACACAAATCACGCTTGCATGTGCTCCCTACAACACGTATGAGGGCAAGATTTACGCATGGATATACGACCACATATCACGTTGCGTTATTGGTCACACATACAACCGTGCGGTCCAATCGTACCACTTATAGACACTTGTTGCCCATAAATGGTAGGATCATTGGAGTCTCCCTACTGTGCTCCAAAACAGCCAGAGCGTAATACAACGAAAACTTTATCACACTCTGTTGCACGTTTTCACTCAGATCGTGCTCATCACGTTCCACATAGATCACACAGATCACAAAGTCCACAAAGCGGAATTCAATACCGTTTTATCACATAGATCACAAAGTCCACAAAGCGGGATTCAATACACTCATACCGTTTTCAACCCACTATCATTCTTATAGTTTTCTGATCAGAAAAATCATTTCCCGTAGTCTGATAGCTCTCCCCAGAGGTATTACAGTAAAGTAAGGTATTTAAACTAAGTTTTGGAAAGCTGAAATCAATTTGTGCTACTTATTGCTTTGCGCTATTTATCGCCTTTTAATTATAACATTTGTGATTTGTTACATGAGCGTACACGGACGCTCCGTTGCGCTGCGTGCGTCGGCCTTTGGGTTGCGTACGCAAGTCTCAGTCTTTTGTTAGAGACACGTGTACGCACAGCAAAGATCCACCGTAACACGATTTATACGTTTATCAATGTAGATGATCCTTGATCATTTACCGCGCACCACACTGACCTTGTCTCTTGGCAAAGCTGTGTGTTTGTCTATATTTTAACTATGTTGCTTCTACTTAAATTATTGAAATAGCGACAAATCTCTCTCAGCACATTTATCAACTATAAAACTGGCAAACAGGATAGTGATATACGAAAAAAAATGAAATACACGGATGGAAAAGAAATGCAGATATATATGTATACGTGCGTATATACGCAAGACAGAAGAAAAATACAGTTTTAAAAGACACAAGCGTTTTGTTCTTACCTCCTGGTCTCCGGATTCCTTCAGCACTCTTTATCTAAGCGAAGCAGACGCTTATCCCATCAGCACTGCGAGACAACCTCCCGCCCTTTTGCTGGGGGATAATGTCTGCTGATCTACCTAGTGCAGATATGTGAAGGACTGGACGGCCCCCAATTAACAAAGCAGAATTCCTTTGTCGTATAAACAACCCTTTATGAAGTCTAAGAACACTGTACGCTGTTTGCTTAAGAAGTACCGTAAGGGTACGCTATTTGCGTAACGATCGCTCCGCCGTAGGCGAGACGCTCAAGCGTCACGTTCGCTCACGGCCCAGTGATCACAGGACACGTTATTGGTTATGACTAGAGTAATGATTCGCTATGGCGTAGCATACGCTCGAGACCACGAGGAGGTCACCAGCGGCGCAGACGCTCACAACGCTATACCTTTGTGTTTAAACCTTATACCAATGAAATACACAGAATAACTTAATGTGAATACTAGAGATGAGCGGGTTCGGTTTCTCTGAAACCGAACCCGCACGAACTTCATGTTTTTTTCACGGGTCCGAGCAGACTCGGATCCTCCCGCCTTGCTCGGTTAACCCGAGCGCGCCCGAACGTCATCATGACGCTGTCGGATTCTCGCGAGACTCGGATTCTATATAAGGAGCCGCGCGTCGCCGCCATTTTCACACGTGCATTGAGATTGATAGGGAGAGGACGTGGCTGGCGTCCTCTCCATTAGAAATTAGATTAGAAGAGAGAGAGAGATTGTGCAGAGTCAGACAGAGTTTACCACAGTGACCAGTGCAGTTGTTGTTAGTTAACTTTTATTTATTTTAATATAATATATCCGTTCTCTGCTATATCCGTTCTCTGCCTGAAAAAAAACGATACACAGCAGCAGCCAGTCACACAGTGTGACTCAGTCTGTGTGCACTCAGCTCAGCCCAGTGTGCTGCACATCAATGTATAAAAGGCAAAGCTTATAATAATTGTGGGGGAGACTGGGGAGCACTGCAGGTTGTTATAGCAGGAGCCCCCAGGAGTACATAATATTATATTAATTTAAAATTAAACAGTGCACACTTTTGCTGCAGGAGTGCCACTGCCAGTGTGACTAGTGGTGACCAGTGCCTGACCACCAGTATAGTAGTATATTCATTGTTGTATGTATTGTATACTATCTCTTTATCAACCAGTCTATATTAGCAGCAGACACAGTACAGTGCGGTAGTTCACGGCTGTGGCTACCTCTGTGTCGGCAGTCGGAACTCGGCAGGCAGTCCGTCCATCCATAATTGTATTACAATATATACCACCTAACCGTGGTATTTTTTTTTCTTTCTTTATACCGTCGTCATAGTGTCATACTAGTTGTTACGAGTATACTACTATCTCTTTATCAACCAGTGTACAGTGCGGTAGTTCACGGCTGTGGCTACCTCTGTGTCGGCAGTCGGCAGGCAGTCCGTCCATCCATAATTGTATTATTATTATAATATATACCACCTAACCGTGGTTTTTTTTTCATTCTTTATACCGTCATAGTGTCATACTAGTTGTTACGAGTATACTACTATCTCTTTATCAACCAGTGTACAGTGCGGTAGTTCACGGCTGTGGCTACCTCTGTGTCGGCAGTCGGCAGGCAGTCCGTCCATCCATAATTGTATTATTATTATAATATATACCACCTAACCGTGGTTTTTTTTTCATTCTTTATACCGTCGTCATAGTGTCATACTAGTTGTTACGAGTATACTACTATCTCTTTATCAACCAGTG
Organism: Pseudophryne corroboree; assembly: GCF_028390025.1. Taxonomy (NCBI): domain Eukaryota; kingdom Metazoa; phylum Chordata; class Amphibia; order Anura; family Myobatrachidae; genus Pseudophryne; species Pseudophryne corroboree. The sequence continues at coordinate 101,050 of NW_026968300.1, forward strand.
TACAGTGCGGTAGTTCACGGCTGTGGCTACCTCTGTGTCGGCAGTCGGCAGGCAGTCCGTCCATCCATAATTGTATTATTATTATAATATATACCACCTAACCGTGGTTTTTTTTTCATTCTTTATACCGTCGTCAAAGTGTCATACTAGTTGTTACGAGTATACTACTATCTCTTTATCAACCAGTGTACAGTGCGGTAGTTCACGGCTGTGGCTACCTCTGTGTCGGCAGTCGGCAGGCAGTCCGTCCATCCATAATTGTATTATTATTATAATATATACCACCTAACTGTGGTATTTTTTTTTCTTTCTTTATACCGTCGTCATAGTGTCATACTAGTTGTTACGAGTATACTACTATCTCTTTATCAACCAGTGTACAGTGCGGTAGTTCACGGCTGTGGCTACCTCTGTGTCGGCAGTCGGCAGGCAGTCCGTCCATCCATAATTGTATTATTATTATAATATATACCACCTAACTGTGGTATTTTTTTTTCTTTCTTTATACCGTCGTCATAGTGTCATACTAGTTGTTACGAGTATACTACTATCTCTTTATCAACCAGTGTACAGTGCGGTAGTTCACGGCTGTGGCTACCTCTGTGTCGGCAGTCGGCAGGCAGTCCGTCCATCCATAATTGTATTATTATTATAATATATACCACCTAACCGTGGTTTTTTTTTCATTCTTTATACCGTCGTCATAGTGTCATACTAGTTGTTACGAGTATACTACTATCTCTTTATCAACCAGTGTACAGTGCGGTAGTTCACGGCTGTGGCTACCTCTGTGTCGGCAGTCGGCAGGCAGTCCGTCCATCCATAATTGTATTATTATTATAATATATACCACCTAACCGTGGTTTTTTTTTCATTCTTTATACCGTCGTCATAGTGTCATACTAGTTGTTACGAGTATACTACTATCTCTTTATCAACCAGTGTACAGTGCGGTAGTTCACGGCTGTGGCTACCTCTGTGTCGGCAGTCGGCAGGCAGTCCGTCCATCCATAATTGTATTATTATTATAATATATACCACCTAACCGTGGTTTTTTTTTCATTCTTTATACCGTCGTCATAGTGTCATACTAGTTGTTACGAGTATACTACTATCTCTTTATCAACCAGTGTACAGTGCGGTAGTTCACGGCTGTGGCTACCTCTGTGTCGGCAGTCGGCAGGCAGTCCGTCCATCCATAATTGTATTATTATTATAATATATACCACCTAACTGTGGTATTTTTTTTTCTTTCTTTATACCGTCGTCATAGTGTCATACTAGTTGTTACGAGTATACTACTATCTCTTTATCAACCAGTGTACAGTGCGGTAGTTCACGGCTGTGGCTACCTCTGTGTCGGCAGTCGGCAGGCAGTCCGTCCATCCATAATTGTATTATTATTATAATATATACCACCTAACCGTGTTTTTTTTTTCATTCTTTATACCGTCGTCATAGTGTCATACTAGTTGTTACGAGTATACTACTATCTCTTTATCAACCAGTGTACAGTGCGGTAGTTCACGGCTGTGGCTACCTCTGTGTCGGCAGTCGGCAGGCAGTCCGTCCATCCATAATTGTATTATTATTATAATATATACCACCTAACCGTGGTTTTTTTTTCATTCTTTATACCGTCGTCATAGTGTCATACTAGTTGTTACGAGTATACTACTATCTCTTTATCAACCAGTGTACAGTGCGGTAGTTCACGGCTGTGGCTACCTCTGTGTCGGCAGTCGGCAGGCAGTCCGTCCATCCATAATTGTATTATTATTATAATATATACCACCTAACCGTGGTTTTTTTATACCACCTAACCGTGGCAGTCCGTCCATAATTGTATACTAGTATCCAATCCATCCATCTCCATTGTTTACCTGAGGTGCCTTTTAGTTCTGCCTATAAAATATGGAGAACAAAAAAGTTGAGGTTCCAAAATTAGGGAAAGATCAAGATCCACTTCCACCTCGTGCTGAAGCTGCTGCCACTAGTCATGGCCGAGACGATGAAATGCCAGCAACGTCGTCTGCCAAGGCCGATGCCCAATGTCATAGTACAGAGCATGTCAAATCCAAAACACCAAATATCAGAAAAAAAAGGACTCCAAAACCTAAAATAAAATTGTCGGAGGAGAAGCGTAAACTTGCCAATATGCCATTTACCACACGGAGTGGCAAGGAACGGCTGAGGCCCTGGCCTATGTTCATGGCTAGTGGTTCAGCTTCACATGAGGATGGAAGCACTCAGCCTCTCGCTAGAAAACTGAAAAGACTCAAGCTGGCAAAAGCACCGCAAAGAACTGTGCGTTCTTTGAAATCCCAAATCCACAAGGAGAGTCCAATTGTGTCGTTTGCGATGCCTGACCTTCCCAACACTGGACGTGAAGAGCATGCGCCTTCCACTATTTGCATGCCCCCTGCAAGTGCTGGAAGGAGCACCCGCAGTCCAGTTCCTGATAGTCAGATTGAAGATGTCAGTGTTGAAGTACACCAGGATGAGGAGGATATGGGTGTTGCTGGCGCTGGGGAGGAAATTGACCAGGAGGATTCTGATGGTGAGGTGGTTTGTTTAAGTCAGGCACCCGGGGAGACACCTGTTGTCCGTGGGAGGAATATGGCCGTTGACATGCCAGGTGAAAATACCAAAAAAATCAGCTCTTCGGTGTGGAGGTATTTCACCAGAAATGCGGACAACAGGTGTCAAGCCGTGTGTTCCCTTTGTCAAGCTGTAATAAGTAGGGGTAAGGACGTTAACCACCTCGGAACATCCTCCCTTATACGTCACCTGCAGCGCATTCATAATAAGTCAGTGACAAGTTCAAAAACTTTGGGTGACAGCGGAAGCAGTCCACTGACCAGTAAATCCCTTCCTCTTGTAACCAAGCTCACGCAAACCACCCCACCAACTCCCTCAGTGTCAATTTCCTCCTTCCCCAGGAATGCCAATAGTCCTGCAGGCCATGTCACTGGCAAGTCTGACGAGTCCTCTCCTGCCTGGGATTCCTCCGATGCATCCTTGCGTGTAACGCCTACTGCTGCTGGCGCTGCTGTTGTTGCCGCTGGGAGTCGATGGTCATCCCAGAGGGGAAGTCGTAAGCCCACTTGTACTACTTCCAGTAAGCAATTGACTGTTCAACAGTCCTTTGCGAGGAAGATGAAATATCACAGCAGTCATCCTACTGCAAAGCGGATAACTGAGGCCTTGACAACTATGTTGGTGTTAGACGTGCGTCCGGTATCCGCCGTTAGTTCACAGGGAACTAGACAATTTATTGAGGCAGTGTGCCCCCGTTACCAAATACCATCTAGGTTCCACTTCTCTAGGCAGGCGATACCGAGAATGTACACGGACGTCAGAAAAAGACTCACCAGTGTCCTAAAAAATGCAGTTGTACCCAATGTCCACTTAACCACGGACATGTGGACAAGTGGAGCAGGGCAGGGTCAGGACTATATGACTGTGACAGCCCACTGGGTAGATGTATGGACTCCCGCCGCAAGAACAGCAGCGGCGGCACCAGTAGCAGCATCTCGCAAACGCCAACTCTTTCCTAGGCAGGCTACGCTTTGTATCACCGCTTTCCAGAATACGCACACAGCTGAAAACCTCTTACGGCAACTGAGGAAGATCATCGCGGAATGGCTTACCCCAATTGGACTCTCCTGTGGATTTGTGGCATCGGACAACGCCAGCAATATTGTGTGTGCATTAAATATGGGCAAATTCCAGCACGTCCCATGTTTTGCACATACCTTGAATTTGGTGGTGCAGAATTTTTTAAAAAACGACAGGGGCGTGCAAGAGATGCTGTCGGTGGCCAGAAAAATTGCGGGACACTTTCGGCGTACAGGCACCACGTACAGAAGACTGGAGCACCACCAAAAACTACTGAACCTGCCCTGCCATCATCTGAAGCAAGAAGTGGTAACGAGGTGGAATTCAACCCTCTATATGCTTCAGAGGTTGGAGGAGCAGCAAAAGGCCATTCAAGCCTATACAATTGAGCACGATATAGGAGATGGAATGCACCTGTCTCAAGTGCAGTGGAGAATGATTTCAACGTTGTGCAAGGTTCTGATGCCCTTTGAACTTGCCACACGTGAAGTCAGTTCAGACACTGCCAGCCTGAGTCAGGTCATTCCCCTCATCAGGCTTTTGCAGAAGAAGCTGGAGGCATTGAAGAAGGAGCTAACACGGAGCGATTCCGCTAGGCATGTGGGACTTGTGGATGCAGCCCTTAATTCGCTTAACAAGGATTCACGGGTGGTCAATCTGTTGAAATCAGAGCACTACATTTTGGCCACCGTGCTCGATCCTAGATTTAAAGCCTACCTTGGATCTCTCTTTCCGGCAGACACAGGTCTGCTGGGGTTGAAAGACCTGCTGGTGACAAAATTGTCAAGTCAAGCGGAACGCGACCTGTCAACATCTCCTCCTTCACATTCTCCCGCAACTGGGGGTGCGAGGAAAAGGCTCAGAATTCCGAGCCCACCCGCTGGCGGTGATGCAGGGCAGTCTGGAGCGACTGCTGATGCTGACATCTGGTCCGGACTGAAGGACCTGACAACGATTACGGACATGTCGTCTACTGTCACTGCATATGATTCTCTCAACATTGATAGAATGGTGGAGGATTATATGAGTGACCGCATCCAAGTAGGCACGTCACACAGTCCGTACTTATACTGGCAGGAAAAAGAGGCAATTTGGAGGCCCTTGCACAAACTGGCTTTATTCTACCTAAGTTGCCCTCCCACAAGTGTGTACTCCGAAAGAGTGTTTAGTGCCGCCGCTCACCTTGTCAGCAATCGGCGTACGAGGTTACATCCAGAAAATGTGGAGAAGATGATGTTCATTAAAATGAATTATAATCAATTCCTCCGCGGAGACATTGACCAGCAGCAATTGCCTCCACAAAGTACACAGGGAGCTGAGATGGTGGATTCCAGTGGGGACGAATTGATAATCTGTGAGGAGGGGGATGTACACGGTGATATATCGGAGGGTGAAGATGAGGTGGACATCTTGCCTCTGTAGAGCCAGTTTGTGCAAGGAGAGATTAATTGCTTCTTTTTTGGGGGGGGTCCAAACCAACCCGTCATATCAGTCACAGTCGTGTGGCAGACCCTGTCACTGAAATGATGGGTTGGTTAAAGTGTGCATGTCCTGTTTTGTTTATACAACATAAGGGTGGGTGGGAGGGCCCAAGGATAATTCCATCTTGCACCTCTTTTTTCTTTTCTTTTTCTTTGCATCATGTGCTGATTGGGGAGGGTTTTTTGGAAGGGACATCCTGCGTGACACTGCAGTGCCACTCCTAGATGGGCCCGGTGTTTGTGTCGGCCACTAGGGTCGCTAATCTTACTCACACAGCTACCTCATTGCGCCTCTTTTTTTCTTTGCGTCATGTGCTGTTTGGGGAGGGTTTTTTGGAAGGGACATCCTGCGTGACACTGCAGTGCCACTCCTAGATGTGCCCGGTGTTTGTGTCGGCCACTAGGGTCGCTAATCTTACTCACACAGTCAGCTACCTCATTGCGCCTCTTTTTTTCTTTGCGTCATGTGCTGTTTGGGGAGGGTTTTTTGGAAGGGCCATCCTGCGTGACACTGCAGTGCCACTCCTAGATGGGCCCGGTGTTTGTGTCGGCCACTAGGGTCGCTAATCTTACTCACACAGCTACCTCATTGCGCCTCTTTTTTTCTTTGCGTCATGTGCTGTTTGGGGAGGGTTTTTTGGAAGGGACATCCTGCGTGACACTGCAGTGCCACTCCTAGATGGGCCCGGTGTTTGTGTCGGCCACTAGGGTCGCTTATCTTTCTCACACAGCTACCTCATTGCGCCTCTTTTTTTCTTTGCGTCATGTGCTGTTTGGGGAGGGTTTTTTGGA